>NW_027616629.1:0-226371 GCF_964187855.1 Myxine glutinosa | reverse complement strand
GTTGGTTTGCTGTACTTAGAATTCTGTATGTTTACACTGTATGTTGACTGTATACTGTGCATGCTACTGTATCCTTATGATGTTTCCTTTGATGTACATCTCTATACGTACCAGGATTTTCACTTGGGACCTTCTGTGAATCTTGAAATGTAATTTGTGAATTGTATTATGGTTTGATAAAGGTTATTGTTTGCTTGTTGTTATTTCCTTTTAGACAGAAAGTGTTATCCTCCTCGGGAATTAAATTTGTGACTTTCTTCTGACAAGTTGATGGACATTGAATTTCTTGGTTCATATATTACATACTATGGTAGGGAAAATATCCACGACAGCCGCCATATTTGTTTTAACACAAAAGCCTTAACCACTGAAAACACGTCCTGGTGAGAGTCTGCAATCTCTGATTTTTTTTTTCATTTTTTTTTTTCTAGTTTTGTTACCCCAAATGGCCGATTTAGAATAGGTACACCGTATCCCTGCGTATCGTAAGAGGCGACCAAGGGTTGGCGTCAGGAAGGGCATCCGGCCATAAAAACATTGCCTCAAACAGGGAACCATGATTGTCATGGGGCCCGCAAGGCTAACTCCCGCTCTAGCGGGGAAAAATGGCCTTAAAACGATCATTCATTCATATATAAAAATTTTCTCTCTATCTCCACTTCTTCTGGTTCTGGAACTGAACCGTAATCTCCATTTCCGTGTTAATGTATTAATTTGTTGCTGGCATTGTTTGTGTGGAAATGTAGTCATGGAAATGAAGAGCGAGAGCAACAGCTCACTGAGCGCAATGTCGACCTACAAAAGCATGTTGATCGCCTGGAACGCCAAAATTCTCAACTGAGCGAGCAAGTTGTGTTGGTACGTCAACAAAAAAGCCAAGGCATGGCTGGTTGTTGTGCAGCTTCATACCTCCACATTGTTGTGGAATACTGATTCACCCTTGAATGAGTCTTCACCCATAACGGCCTTTACCACTTTTCAATAACATTGATTGTGGTTTTTTGGGGGGGTTTTTTTTCTTCTTCTTCTTCTTCCCCTCCCCCTCCAATTGTGTATATATGTGTATATATATAATATATACACACACACACACACTTTTTTTTCTTTTTTTTTCCCCCTCCAATTAAACATTTTCTTTGTAATCTACTTTTAGCTGGAGATGCAGAAAGAGAAAGTTCAGAAATCTATCGAGGATGTGAAACAGCATGAAGGGTATGTCATCCATCAACCTGCATACTTACACATTAATCGTGTTGCGTTTTTGTTTCATTTTTTTTTCTTCCCCTCTCCACCCCCAATTAGTACTGTAGATTCATCAATTCATCAATTAGTACTGTAGATTCAGCCTGGTGTTGGCTTAGCGGCTAGGGTGCCAGCTTAGGATCCTGGGTTTGAATCCCGGTCGATTGCTGAATTAACGCCAGGGGGGTTGACTCAGCCTGTCATCCTTCCGAGGTCGGCTAATTGAGTACCAGTTCACATAACTTAACTTTGCATGAGCGCCATCTTGTGGCATTAAACATATAACCCTGACATTCACTTAACATTGGATGAGCGCCCTGTTGTGGCATTAAACATGAAGTGATGCGAGTTGACAAAGTGGAAGTTGCAAGGCGGCCATCTTGGATTTTGACGTGGCGACCCAATTTACAATAGCGTTCTTCCTTATGCCGAGATGCACCCACACACCAAATCAGAAGTTGGTACTTCGCTTATTTTTCAAGATATTCATCTCAACGTTCAGTGGAACACACCTGGACGACACCTGGATTCACCTGGACGACAATCTTGCGCATGTGCAAATGCGCTGTTATGGTGTTGATGTGATGCTCTCAAAGACTGGCGCATGCGCAAATGGACGCGCTGGATTGCAAGGTCACGTGTGGACATGTACGTCATATGTGGATGGAACACAGCCGGTTCTCAATCTTGCGCATGCGAAAATGCGCTGTTATGGTGTTGATGTGCTCTGAAAGACTTTGGCGCATGCGCAAATGGATGCGCTGGATTGCAAGGTCACGTGTGGTCATGTACGTCATATGCACAATCTTCTTTAGCATCCCTTCGAAGGACCGCAGCATTTGTTCCATTTGTTGGCACGCGCGTCGGTGGGCACCCGGTTTTGCACACGTGGGCATGTGTTAAGTGTCTTTTTCGATACATGTCCGGGGCCTGTCACCCCCATTACCACTCCCCCCAGGAGTTATTTCAGGCCCTTTCCTGGGCCCCAAACACACCAAACACATGTTCTGTGTCTGACATGTTGGGTGTCGTGTCTTCTGGACCAAGTACTGAGGTGAAATATTGTTTGTTTACTTGTCATTTTTGCATTTAACTAGTGTAGTCTTGTGTGCATTCTGGGAATAGCCTGAGAAGCACATGTTTTGGTTTTCTTTGGTAGGAGGGTTTTTTTTTTTTTTTTTTTTTTTTTTTTTTGGTGTGTTTCTATATTGATGATTGATAAATCTTGTTTCCATGCAAAATGTTCCTTAACTCGAATAATTGACCCACTGTGTAACAAAGCAGGTATGGTTAGTGCGATTAGCACCAAATACCAGTAGTGCAATTAGCACCACGACGGATTCACAGTAGAAAGTGACTTTAAAATATTTGCATTTAAAGATTGCACTGTTATAGTACCGCACAGTTACGCTATCGGATGCTATAATTGAATTACTATCAATCCAATTGGACAGCTGGGTTTTTGTCTGCTGAGTAGTTGGAACTGTGAGTTAGGTACCTGGCTGTGCTGTTTGTTGCAGGTGTGGTGTGGACATCAGTGCAACATTGAGTATTCCCTTTCAGTGCATTTGCAGAGTCGTTGGATGTGCTTGCAAATGGAGGAATTGAGTTAAGAAAACCGTTTGAACTTCTGCAGAACCTTCAGAGCAAGATCACTGAGCTGGAGGTATTCTGGAGTAACAAGTGTTCTTAAAAAAACCAAAAAAACAACAACTTTTGTTCGTTTTTTGTTAAAAAAAAAACAAAATTGTTATTTAATTTACTTTTTGTTTTGTGCAGGTGCTTTTTCTGCTTTGTGGGAATTCTCACGTTTTATGTTTTATTTCTGCTGTAGGGTTCAGGTGAAGTTGCGGAGCCTTTCTCGGTGCAATATGACGAGCGACAGGTAAAGTTGTCTCTAGAGCTGCTGCAATTGGACCAAACACTGGCCATGAAGAAAGAGCTGGCTCGCCATGTCACGCTAGTTGACACGACCGTGCTTGCAGATAATGGCAGTTACCAGGTAAATGGAAATGCATTGTGTGATGGGTTTTTATTTTTTTGGGGTTTTAATTTTTGTTTTTTTTCCTTTGGATTATTGGGCATTGAGGTTTAAAAATAAATTAATTAATGTGTACCATTTTTACCTCTTTCATCAGGATAATCTTTTGGAACTAGAAAAAAAAGTTCAAAACCTTGAGCGTGAGAAAGAGGAGCAACATGCTGCGGCCAAGAAAGAAGCCATCCATGCCAAGTATGAATTGTTAATGTACCCTGATCCTTATCCATATTGGATTAAATATCAAGTCTGCAGGTTTTGGAAAGGCAACATTGTCAACATTGCCATATGGCCCAAAAGTTATTCTCGTATGGGAGAATAAAAAATAAAAAAATTCTTCATAATGTGTCACTGCCATTTTCATTCAAGGATCAGTGAGAAGCGTCGGAAAAGGCTGCAGGACCTCGCAAGTGAAATGGCGTCGCTGAAGAAGAAAATTGTTGAGCAAACTAAGCTCCTCGACCACAAGCAGAGAACTGACAAAACGGTCTCCCAACTCAATGATGAGATCCAGGTAATGGGTTGCACTGTAGTTTGAGAAATTGATTTATCTTGGCCAGGCCAGTGGTTGATGTTTCCCCATCTTCAGGTGCACCTGAACCAACGTGTACATCTCATCAAGAGTATCAAAGATGATTCAACCAAGTTCCGTCAGTGGTGTGTACAAAAGAACCGTGAGGTTCAACAGCTCAAGCAGAAGGTCAGCTTGTGCAATGAGACTTCTGAAGCATAGACCAGAAGTTTGGTTGGCTATCTTGTTTTGATTGTGAATGAAGCTTGTTTTGATTGTGAAAAAAAAAAAAATTAATAATAATAATAATAAGTCAAAAATAAAGAAACTAAATAATTCATTTATCAATCAATAAATAATTAATCGATTAATTGCTTAATCAATAAATCAAAAATAGCCTTTCCTGCGAAATAAAAAAAAAAATTCTTTCTTTTTTGTATACAAATACATTAAACATTAATCATACAAAAGTCAAACCGACACACAAAACACAAAAAACAAGGGGAGCGGCAGACAAGAGGGGGAAGGACACAAACACAACATTTGAGAGCAGGGACATCGGGAGGACTTGGGGGGGGGGGAGGTGGGAGAGGTATAAAACATATGAACACTGCAAGGACTCTGGGGTGAATTACCGGGGTTAGAAAAGATCAAGGTTTTCGATGGGGGAAGATAGATGGTGGTGAACAGCTGTTTTAAAGACCTGGAGGGAGGAGTGGGATTGAAGGGAGTGGGGGAGTTTGTTCCAGAGGCGGGAGAAAAGGGGAATGAAAGAGTGAAGGTGAGCAGAGAGACTCGACTTTGGCAGTTTAACCATAAGAGGGTTGCAGGCAGATCTTGTGCGACCTGAAGGAATATTGGGGGGACAGAGCTGGGGGAGCAAGGCTGGAGAGGAGTCGGTGGAAGACAGAAAGACCACCAACCTGCCTGCGGTGAGTGAGTGAAAGGCCCTTGGAGTTGACTTCATCGCAGGAGATTCCAATGATTCTGAAAGCTTTGGCCTCCACACCTTGCTCGGCTTCACGCTGTTAGGCAGGAGCACCAGCCCAGAGGGGGGGGAACAGTATTCCATTGAGCTGCGGATGAAAGCCTTATATGTGGTGAGGAGCTCAGGTGTGCCAAGGAATGACTGCGCACGACGGAGGATGCCCAGTCGGCGACTGGCTTTGGAGGCCAGCTTGGAAATGTGGTTTTCCCAAGAAAGATCATGGGATGTCCAAATCATTGGATCTTGGTCATTGGCATTGGCACTTGGTCGTTGGCATGTCCAAATATCAGCTTCCTAACTCAAAAGGTGCCTGACATTTAAGACTAAGGATTTAAAGGATTAAAATTTAAAGGATTTAAATTATTTAAAGGATTTAAATATTATAATAATTTAATTATTATTATTAAATTATTAAATTAAAAATCAAAATTATTAAATTTAAATTAAATTATTTAATTTCAAGGATTTTAAGGATTTTAAAGGATTAAAATTTAAAAATTAAATAATTAAAATTTAAAGGATTTAAAGGATGAGGAGACTAAAGAAATGTATCAGTACTTAATCGATAATAATTAAGTAATTCATCAATTAGTTGATTATTCAAAAAACAACAAAATCCCGTTTTTGACAAAGTACTGACTATTGTGCCGAAATTTCAGCTTCCCAGCTCGAAGGATGGCTGAGATATCGCCCGGACAAACAAACAAGAAAACAAGAAAACAAACAACCAGAGTGAAAATTGAGTATTCCCTTTCAGCGTGCGTCATTGCCGAGCCCCCTTCGGTGTCCGGCAATGACGTTATACAAAGCGCCTGGAGATGGCATAGGAAAGGAGTGGTGTACAAAAGCTCGAGGGAGATGAGCTAGTCCAAGATAGCCAATGAAAGGTTTCTGTTGGATATATGTCATCTTAGGATGCAGTGGTTTTTTTCAAAGGGAGAGATCCAAGCAATATTGTGGAGTAGGCCTCTATTTTTGGGCCATATAGAAAGGGCCTGCCATTCTTGCATCACCCAACCAAGGAAAACTCCTCCTTGTTCGTCTTTATTTTAATTTTTATTTTTATTTTCCTTTAAAAAAAATAATAAAGTAAACCGATGTACACTTTTTAGGAGAGAAAGCACCAGTTTGAGGTGCTGAGGATGGAGAGGGGCTATGAAAAGCAGATGGCCGTTCTTCGACGCAAAACTGAAGAGGTGAGCCCTTGGTCTTTAGCGGCCAAAGGGCTGCAGGAATTTTGACCAAGCCTAAATTGCCCTTCCTTGGGTGAGCCCCCCCTTGTGTGTCATTCTCTTATCTAGGCAGCTCGCCGGTTGAGAGATGCACTGCAGCGGCAGAAGGAAGCTGGGGAGCAACGCAAGGGACAGCAGCAGAAGGGCAAGGAAGGAATGGCTGCTTGGATCAAGGTCTTCATCTTCTGATGACCAGAATTTTTGATTAACATTATGTATCTTGAGGGGAGGGAGGAATTGCAAGAGTCATTACATGAATCATTTAATAATCTTGGGTGTACTGTATGTGGATCCAAATACCTCTATAACCATTCTCATGAGATAGAAAGCTTGTAGTTGGTGCTAGCTTCATGTTTTAATGCCAAGGTTGAGGGTTTGGTATGCTGGCATTTCAAAAACCTGGGGTTTTGTTTTTCATGCTGATTGCTTTGACCTCAGGGCTTGTTGACCATTGAGGTAGAGGTCTTGGTAAGCATGGAGGAGGTAAGATGTCACCTCAATAACCTTTTGGATGACCACATGCTTGCCCGGGATTTGGCACAGCTGCAGCGCAACAAGGAGGACATTTCCCAGCCTATTAAAAAATCTCGGGTAAGGTCATGTGATCAAGTGAATTAAAAAATTAAGTTTTAACCAAGTCATTTGTCACTCCTGGGTTCCATTCTAACCTCTGTCTATTTGTCATCTGTAGCGAAGAACGTTCGGCAGCAGGGAACGCGAACAAGATTGTGACATTGACGAGCAGATCAAAAGTTTGGAAACTGAGATGGAACTGAGGTACATATTTTACTGTCTACGAATCAAGAATTTCAATCAGTGCATCCTGCCAGTTTTTCATATAATTTATCCAACCAGTGATTCTCAATGCAAGGTTTTTTTTTTTTTGTCCCCCGTCGCACTGCGGAGCGAAAGAGGACTATGGTTTTCCCCTCCGTGCATGCGTAAGCGAAGGACCGAATTCTAATTTGGTGTGTGGGTGCAACCCACGTCAAAATCCAAGATGGCCACCGCCATGTATGTCTGACGCCATGTATGTCTGAACCTTGAGCTTAATATCTTGAAAAATAAGCGAAGTACCAACTTCTAATCTGGTGTGTGGGTGTATCTAGGCATAAGGAAGAACACTTGAAAATTGGGTCGCCACGTCAAAATCCAAGATGGCCGCCTTGCATCTTCCACTTTGTCAACTCGCATCACTTCAACGACGGGGGACCTAGGCGTAATGCTTGTTTTTTTTTTGTTGTTTTTTTGCCAAGTTTATTTTAAAACTTCCTCCACAGGTCTGCACAGATTGCTGACATGCAACAAAAGCTGGCTGATGTGGATGGTGATGAGCGTGTGCCATTTTGGGATGGCTTCAGCTTGATTGAGGCTAAGTCTGCCCTCAAGTGGCTTATGAAGGAGGTATGAGAGCCTTTTCTCTGTGTCGGGAAGATCCCTCTCCTTTATTTAAAAGAATAAAAATTATTCTCCTTGCTTATTATTATTATTTTTATTATCCTTATTATTATTATTTTTTTCTCCAGATGAATAAGGAATGGTACACTCCACTAATTTTTGTGGGTGGTGTGTATATTTGATGTTTCACTCCAGGTGGTTGCCACACGGGTGCGGTGTGGGGTTAAGGAAAGAGAAGTGGTTGAGTTCACCAAGCAGGTGTCACAGGAGCGACAGCGAGCAAGCGAGGCCGCAGGTATTGCATGCGAGGCTCAAGAACATCAAGATCAGGTATTGCATGTCAGGTGGTGGATGGTAAATTCTGGCTCTGGACTCTGGTGTTCAACTTTGATATTATGCTATTGAAGCAATGTTAACCACCTTCAAGCACCTCCCTTTTTCCGACAGATGATCCTGATAAATCAGCGACAACAAGAAGCAGAAGACAAGGTAACTTCTGCCTTTCAGAATTTGTGGCTGAGAACTTTTTATTTCTGGGTGTATAAAAGGCAGATGCACTTTTGTTCCAAAAAAGATGTTACTTTGCCAAGCCTAAAATCCAAGGCATCTTCTGCACAATAGATTATGCAAAAATGGTGGAACTTTTATAATACAGGTACTTCCAACTCTTCCCTTTCTATATAAACAACGATGTAGAATAACTAGTGGTTACGTCCATATCTTCAAGTTAAATGGCAAAGGTGGTTGGCTGTTTTTTATTTTCTTTTTTTGGAAATTTGACCTACCAGATTGCATGAACTGTGCCAACAATTTTTGTGCCACATTTGGAGATGGGATGAGCAGTGGGGTGGTCGACCCAACTCCACTCATGCCAAATGAGTCTGTTCATGATCAAATACTTTCAAAACCAAAGGAACAGCATGTTTCCATCAAATTCCAATATTTTCACTTGCTTAATTGGCTGTTTTGCTGTCCCAGCCATGTCTGCATACTGCTGGGGTGGGCTTGGGGTGAGGGGGTAAAGATTGTCATGCAAACTGTCATTACTTGTGATTGCCACATACAAGTGAGTTTCCAAATTTTGTTTATGTTAATCCTCAAGCATTTAAAAAGATGTGGCAGAGGAACAACCATAGGTTGTCTATTATTGCATAGGCTTGATGGGCCTAATGGCCTCCTGCATGGAATGAAGTTCCTTATAAGGGAACTCTTATTGTTTTGCTTCAATGTCGATTTGTGTTTTTGTCGATTTACAGCTTGTATGGTCGAATTCACTTTGTTTTTCTTTGTTTCTGGGTTTTTCAGCAGAAAGCTTTGAATGTCTCTGATGAGCAAAAAACCCCTCCAAAGGTTAGGCCTTCATAAATTCCCAAGTAATCTTTTACCTGTCTCTTCCTTTGAGGTTGAAAGTTGACCATTGTCTTTGGTATATCTCTTGTGTTGTGGTGCATTTAAGTTGCAAATGTGATTTATTCTTGGTGTGTGTAATGCAAGTTGGTCATGTCTGATGGGAAATACAGTTTGTTTGAAATAAATCACAAATATCAGAAGAAAGTTTTTAAAATTTAGAACTATTCTCACTCAGAGTTAAACATCACCGTAATATTATGCGGTTGCTTCAACGTTTTCAGTTGCAATGTCTTCAACATCTGTTTTGGAAAATATCAGTTAATGTGTTCGTTTTAATGCTGCCTCTTGCCTGTAACCCGGTTTGTAAACGAGACTCTTGAAATCGTATGGATGATTTGCATTCAAACGCACAATCGAAATATGAAGATAACTGATGAAATTAACAAATAATGCTGAAGCTGTCCATTTGTTTTCCTTTCATAACCTCAACGATGATGCAGGAACAACGGACAGGTGACCAAAATAGTGACCAGAGCCCCAGAGGTGAACAGCCGCAGGATGGTGTTGAGGTTCCCCCAGAAACGTCTTTCTTCTCCATTCCTGACATCGCTCCTTCACCAAATAAAAGGTAACATCCCTTTGCAAGTCATTGGGTTCATTACGTAATTTTTTTTTATGGCAGGGTTATCCAGTGTTTTGCTGGGGGGGGGGGGGGGTGGGGTGTGGAGGGGGTTGGGGTGAGAGGGTGGCAGGACAGCCAGCAGAGAGGGGACAGGGGAAAAACTGAAAAGGGGTAGGAGAACCGATGGGGTTTGGGGGGGGGGGGCGAAGGGAGGAGGGGGAAAGAGTCCGTAAGGCGTGGTTGCAGGAAGAGACGGGGTTAAATTTGGGTTTATATAAAATGGTGAGTTGAGGCAATGCTGGTGTGTAAAGGAGTCTTTGTGGTTTTCATGGGTCTTGAGGATCTTTGGGGTCCAAATGGTCTTTGGAGTGTTCAGGGTTTTCAAGGGTCTTGATCTCCCAAGCATATCCTGCAGCATGGAAAGATTATTCTCCCAAGCATGTAAAGAGGGGTCTTCATAGGCTAAAGTGGTGGACAAAATACTCTTTTGACAATCCCCTGGTCGGATTTGGAACCCAGACAGGATTAGTTTTATTTATTTCGATTTTGAGAAGTATTTGTTTTATCGGGGTGAGATGTTTTCACTTTCGAATAACTTCCTGAGCCCAATGTTTTTTCAAATTAGCACGATATCATGCTGACGTGCCATCTATTGACTCACGAGAAGCTGCTGAGGGCATTTCTCCGGTTGTTGTATTTTGCCATTTTCAGAGTGATTGATAGATTAGGACCTGGGATAGCGGCACTTGAGCATGCACCCATTGTTAAGCCCAAAGCTCCCAGTCTCACTCACCTGCACCCTTGTACGATAGAGTATCCATTGTTTCCACCATTCATCCTACACCACCTTTAATTTTGTGCAACAGTTGGGCAAGTTATCTCATCAGTGTCGAGAAAAGTGTGAAAATATCAGACCACTTGACCATATTCACGAGGGCAGTTGACCGTGTCTTGTTTTCTGGGTGGCTTCCCATTCTTTCAGACGTGCAAGTGCAAATTGCTGAAAGAATGTGACGTTGATGTTGACATGTTTCATGATGTAATTTGCCATGATAGTTTTATAAATGCTTGCTGTAATAATGACCTGCTCTAATTTTTATTCGTGAAACATTTAGGCCATGGGCCAGACATGGTCCTCGTGCACCCCCCCCCCCCCCACAACTCTACCACCCCATATACTTTTGAAGCACTCGGGTCCCCTCAACATGAAATCAACTGGTAACAGTAAATAAACTGGTTCTTACTATTCATTTTTCACACATATTTGATGGTACCCTTAAAATATATCTTTTCCGTGTCGTTATGTTCCCCGAGATGGCTGAAAGTGGTCTGAGTTATACAAGTTATATATCATCTGAAAGGTAATTATCTGCTGGTCATTATAAATGGCATATATTTTAAATTTAGTGTTACCATTGGCCTCAAAAATCAAGTCGAACAGCTATACCCCATGTTTCGCTGTGTCAAACTAACACTTCAAATCCAGCCACACTAGAATTGATTCACATTAATAACAAATGTCTGGACATTCTTCATAAAAATACCTTTCATTTGATACCAAATGTGTATTTTTGTCAATAAAAATCTATCAGATATGACACTTCAAACAGAATGCAGGTGTGCCGACAATCGCGATAACTGCACGAAATGATCGCGTTGATAGACATTGTCAGTCATGGAAGGTGCTTTAATTGGAAAGTGAAATATCATTCAATTGCTCATTGTTACTTGACAATATATTATTAAGTCACACTTTACCTCGATTTAGTTACAGGAATACATGCATGTTGCAAATGAAGCAGCTTTGTCAACCACTCGCTACTATTCAGAAATTTACCAGCTAGAACATCAGCTAGAATCTAGCATCAGCGAGAACTAGAAGAAGTTCACAAGAAAGCTTTTAAAGTAGTTTGTGATGTTGTAGATAAGGAGGTGTTACATAGCCACAAGGTTGTGAAACTATCAGACTTGAGAGCATTGTATGTTGCTCAGCTAGAAAGCAGCAATGTTGTTATACTGTAACAAATAAGGTGTGATTGTGTGTGAATTTAGCAATTCATATTTCATTGTGTTGAAAGTTGGCACAGTGTTACCACATGGATCATCTGAGAAGCATATGCGGCAATTGTCAGCACACCTGCGGTCAGTTTACAGTGTCATATCTGATAGATGTTTACTGGTAAGAAGACATATTTGGTATCAAATGAAAGGTATTTTTATGAAGAATGTCCAGAAAGTTGTTGTTAATGTCAAGTCTACTGTGGCTGGATTGAAGATATAAGTTCGAATATCTTAGTCTGTGTTACGTTGGCACAGCGAAACATGGGGTATAGCTGTTCGACTTGATTTTTGAGGCCAATGGTAACACTAAATCTAAAATATATGCCATTTATAATGACCAGCAGATAATTACCTTTCAGATGATATATAACTTATATAACTCAGACCACTTTCAGCCATCTCAGGGAACATAACGACACGGAAAAGATATATTTTAAGGGTACCATCAAATATGTGTGAAAAATGAATAGTAAGAACCAGTTTATTTACTGTTACCAGTTGATTTCATGTTGAGGGGACCTGAGTGCTTCAAAAATATATGGGGTGGTAGAGTTGTGGGAGGGAGGGGGGGGGGGTGGGTGCACGAGGACCATGTCTGGCCAATGGCCTAATTTGATTTATTATTTTTTCGTGGTTGACATTGAGATGGATCATCTTGAGCCAAAACATCCTCCTGCCTTTTCCAATGTTGCTGCCTGCCATGCTGCTCAAAATTAGCTTTGAATTTCAGGTTTTCCTTCCGATTGTTTTTTTTTACGGCGTAGCCCATAGGGCAAAGCCGTCTAGAATAGTGTTTGTCCATATGTATGTTCCCTCAAACGTATACCAATCAGAGCTGAGGATCTGGTCGCATGACAGGATGATGTGATTACGTCTGATGTCATTATGGTGGTACGGCGGCTGACTCTCCACACTCCGGCATTTTGATTCCAATTTCGCTCATGCCGAACATATCGTCGAACCTGTCATATGTCACAATCGACATGCTCTACCTCTACGTTTTTCATTCAGTGTGAGACACAAACAAACCGATTGTTAAAATGACAGTGAAATAGCGAAAGCATCGGACGTCTCTTCCAACAAAACGGTACGTATATGCCTCATCTTCAGACTGCTTCGGACAAATTAAGCACAGGTTTCTTAATGCAGTAGTGTATCGTTCCACTTGTATCATTTTTGTAATAGTAATAATAATAATATAGTAAATATGACCATAACACTTTAATCCCAATGTCGTGAATACAAATTAATGGATTGAAGCAGTGTTTGGTTCATGAATCAAAAATAAGCGGTTTGCGGTACTAACAACTGTGGAAGTAAGGAATTTGCCTCGGTTTTTTTGATGGCATGTTATTAACCCAATCCTTGTGCGGTATATACACACCGGTGTGTACCCCGGTTTAGAATAGGTACACCGTATCCCTGCGTGTCGTAAGAGGCGACAAACGGTTGGCGTCAGGAAGGGCATCCGGCCATAAAAACATTGCCTCAAAAATAGAACCATGACAATGTCATGGGGACCGCAAGGCTAACCCCCGCTCTTGCAGGGAAAATGGCCTTAAAATGCCGGTTGTTGTATTGTTGTGGGGTATATAGATTACAGTAGATCTTCCCTCAGTTCTGTAAGTAAAACATACCTCAGATGTCGGGATTCCTCCAAATTTCTTTGTTTAATGTTATAAACAGCATTAGCGACTGTTTAAAAAGCTAATTATGTGTGTTCGTGGTTTATATTTTACAAGCCCGGCTACGCCGCTGTTGGACTTTTGGTCTTGTTTTTCATTATTTTCTGAAATTATTATTTTATTTTTATAATTTTTTTTAAATTCTTTTTTTTTTTGCCATAAATGTCTCCCTTCCAGGTATTGACTGGAATGCCAAAAGACTGTGCGAGCAAGCTGTTCAATCACCAGGGGATATTGCTGGAAAGAGAACCAAAACGGAGTCTGCACACACAAACCCGTCCCATCTGCCACTGGCATCTTCTCCAAATGCATGCTTGATGACTTTTTCTGAAAAACAAAAATTGTCGAAACGGCAACCAAACAGCTTTCTGATATTACACTTTAGCTTAAAATATGTTCTTTGATGCTTGAAAGTAGCTTAAGGTGATGCTGTAAACAAACCACCTTTAGAGGCCATTTTTCCCCACAAAGCGGGGGTTGGCCTTTTTCTGGTACCATGGTTGTTGTTGTTTTTGGGTCCCCTTTTTGAAGCAATGTTTTGCGGCCGGATGCCCTTCCTGCCGCCAACCCTTTTTGTCGCCTTTTACGACAAACAGGGAATTACCAGTGAACTGGTACTCAATTTGCCGACCTCGGAAGGATGACAGGCTGAGTCAACCCCCCTTGCGTTAATTCAGCGATCGACCGGGATTCGAACCCAGGATCTAGGATCCTAAGCCGGCACCCTAGCCGCTAAGCCAACACCAGGGTTTACGTGATGCTGTGAATACCTTTAATTACCCTGAAGCTAATTGTCGGTGTTTGTCTTCTGTGTTTTAATTGCACCGTTTTAAATTGCTGTATCAAATTTTTGGTAATAGATATTGACTTTTTTTTTCCGATAATTTTTTTTCCCCCCAATATGTTTGAGGTGGCCACATGGTGTATCACTCTGTTAAACATGCCACCAATAGCTCTTTATATCAGTCTTGACTTCAGCCATGTACAGAAGGCACTGTGACAATTTTTACGATGTAGTTCTTGGGGCAATGCCGTCTCAGCATTTATCTGTCTGTCCAGTGTATATGTCCCTTCTGCCGGAATTTTGCTGGGTTTAGGCTACCAGTGAGCTTCCCACTGGGAGCCTATTCTTGTAAGGATTATTCTCACACAATTTGTGAAGACTATTCCGAGAAAACCGTTACAGCTAGCTATACGAAACTAACTCATTTATACATGCCAATGTAACTTGGTGCATCATGAATTTTGACTTGCATTGGCCGCCATTGCTTATGATTAATGAAATGAATGAATGATCGTTTTTTTTTTTTTTTTTTTTTTTTTTTTTTTTGTTGTTGTATACAAGATCGAGGCTCGTGAAAGAGCGAACATTAATCACACAGAAAGACAAACAGACACACAAAACAAGTAACATCGGGAGCGGTAGACAAGATGGGGAGAGGGGGAAGGACACAAACACAACATTTGAGAGCAGGGACCGAGAGACATGGAGACATCGAGAGAACTGTGGGAGGGAGAGGGCTTTGGGGGGAAGGCATGGGAAGGGGGGGTGGGTGGGAGAGGTATAAAACATATGGACACTGCCAAGACTTCCAGGAAAGAAGTTGGAATTTCAAACAAGGTGGATCTGGGGTGAATTAGTGGGGGTAGAAAAGATCAAGGTTTTGGATGGGGGAAGATAAGAGATGGTGGTGAACAGCTGTTTTGAAGACCTGGAGGGAGGAGTGTGATTGAAGTGAGTGTGGGAGTTTGTTCCAGAGGCGGGAGAAAAGAGGAATGAAAGAGTGAAGGTGAGCAGAGAGCCGAGATTTCGGCAGTTTAACCATCAGAGGGTGGCTGGCAGATCTTGTGCGACCTGTAGGAATATTTGGGGGACAGAGCACAGAGAGAGCTGGGGGAGCAAGGCCGGAGAGGAGTCGGTAGAAGACAGAAAGACCACCGACCTGCCTGCGGTGAGTGAGTGAAAGGCCCTCAGAGATAGCTTCATCGCGGGAGATTCCAATGATTCTGAAAGCTTTGGATTCAACAGCGTGAAGCCGAGCCAGGTGTGAGGCAGGAGCACCAGCCCATAGGGGAGAACAGTATTCCATTGAGCTGCGGATGAAAGCCTTGTATGTGGTGAGGAGCTCAGGTGTGCCTAGGAAGGACTTCGCACGACGGAGGATGCCCAGTCGGCGACTGGCTTTGGAGGCCAGCTTGGAAATGTGGTTTTCCCAAGAAAGATCATGGCAGATGGTGAGACCCAAAATCTTGAGCGACAGAACTTCTTGGAGAGGATTGTTGAGAAAGTAGATGGGAGGGTTGTCCAGTCGATCTTTTCGGAGAGACATAGTAAGAGTGTGAGATTTGTCAGGATTGAAAGACATGTTCCACATGTTTGACCAGTCTGTGATTTTGTCCAGGTCTTCAGAGAGTGAGGAGGCTGCAGACTGCCGATCTGAGGGAAGAAGAATGGAGCGGCAGAGAGTGGAGTCATCAGCAAAGAGATACAGAGGATTTTCCAGAGAGTCGGAGAGATCATTGATAAAGACCAGAAAAAGCACAGGGCCCAGCACACTGCCTTGGGGAACTCCAGCCTGAACGGGAAGGGGAGATGAGAGAAATCCATTCAGGGCCACACGTTGACTACGACCAGAGAGGAAGTCCGCAAGCCATGCATGGAGATTTCCATGGATACCATAGGAGGAGAGTTTGGTGAGCAGAGCTGGGTGCCAGACCGTATCGAAGGCACGTGATATGTCAAGGGAGACGGCTCTGATTTCCTGTTTGGCATTGAGCACCTCCATCCATTGTTGAGACAGCAGAAGCAGCATGTCCAGAGTAGAGTGACCTGGTCTGAAACCAAATTGATGATCAGAGATCAAGCCATTGGAGAAGAGGAAAGATTTCATATCCGAAGCAATGATGGATTCCATGACTTTGCTGATAATTGGGAGCAGGCTGATTGGTCTGTAGTTGCAAGGATCTGTTTTTGCAGCTTTTTTGTGTAAAGCGGTAATGTTTGCTGATTTCCAGGATGCTGGCAGATGACCTTGAGCAAAAGATAGGGTGAAAAGAACAGAGAGAGGGTGAGATAGAGCGGCAGAGCAGGATTTTAGGACCCGTGGGCTGATGCCATCTGGTCCAGTTGCAGAATCAGAGTCGAGGTTTGACAAAAACTCCTCCACCTTGTCAGGAGAGAAGGTCACAGAGTCCAGGAGCAGTTTGGTTCGACTGGGAAAGGTGGGAACAGAGAGAGATGGGTTTGGGACTAAGGATTTTGAGGCAAACACAGAGTTGAGGCATTCGGCTTTGTCACGTGCGATGTCAACTGTGTGGCCATTTGAGGTAAGGGAGGGGATGGAGGGAGAACAAACACCAGAAACGCATTTGACCAGACGCCACCAGGATTTGGAGGAAGGAGACAGGTTTGAGAGTTCATTCTTGAGTGAGAGATAGTGCTTCCTGGCACTCCTGAGGGTAGACACACACTTGTTCCGAGCTTGGTGGAAGGAACTGAGATTTCCTTCAGTTGGATTAGCCTTCCAAGAGGCAAAGGCAAGTTGTTTCAGGGCAACTGCCTCACCACAAGATTCAGTGTACCATGGACGGGAGGAAGGGTAAGACAACTGAAGGCGAGATGGGATAAATCTGTGCATGAGAGAGATCAGTTTGCTTTGGAAGAATTCCCAGGAAGAATTGATGTCAGAGGCAGTGGAGATGGGAGACCAATCCAGACGATTGATGGCTGCTTGAAGACCGTCCCAGTCGGCCTGAGTGAAATGCTAGACTCGTCGACGCTGAGGAGGCTCTCTGAGAATGGCCAGAGAGATGTCCACTTTGACAAGCACATGATCAGAAGAACCGATTGGAGCAGAAGAAGAGCAGCAGACATTAGCAGGGAAGTTTAAGGCCATTTTTCCCCACTAGAGCAGTTATGTCAAACTTTAAACATATTCTCCAGAACCACTGAATAGATCAACACAATTTTTTTTTTTCAAATATGACAGCCTAGCTGTGGGGATAAATTTGCCAAAAAAAATCGATGTCACGTGGTTTGGCGGCCATATTGGATTTAAAAATCTATTTCTCCGAAACCGCTTCACCGATCGATTATGAAACTTGCAACGCATGTTTACATTCCTATGGGGGAAAATATTTTTAAAGTATGACGTCAGTCATCTACCGTGTGTGTGTGTGTGTGTGTGTGTGTGTGTGTGTGTGTGTGTGTCCCTTCATAAGGGTCGGTTTTAAAGGCTTTGAGGGGGGATTTAATGGGCAATCTATCAACATGACTGTGTCCACCGGTTAAAAGACTTTGAGGACCCAATGGACCCAAAATACCCTGCAGACTGTTGACCCCCAAGGACTTTGAAGATCCAAAATACCAAAGACCCAAAATATCCCAATGGACCCTGAAGACCCTAAAGCCCCAAACAACCCCAAGGACCCAAAATACCCCAAAGACCCTTAAATACCCTGAATACCCCAAAGACCACAAAAACTCTGAAGAATGTTAAAGACCATGAAGACCCAAAAATGCCCCAAATATCGAAAAGACCCTGAAGACAAAGGACCCAAAGAACCTTAAAGAGCTCAAAGACCCAAAAGATCCCTTTTGCTGAAAGGATCAAAGACCCAAAAAACCCCGAAGACCGAAAAGATCGAACACCCAAAATACTCCGTAGACCCTTAAAATCCCCGAAGACCGAAACAATCCAAAAGACTGAAAATACCCCGAAGCTCCTTTAAGATCCTGAGGACCCAGTGGACCCCCAAAGACCCAAAATTACCCCCAAGACTCAATATACCCCGAAGACCCTTAAATACCCCAAAGATCTCGATCGAGGACCCAAAATAACTACGAACTTTAACTAATTTATTAGTTTTCAAGAACTACTGAATGGATCAATATGAAATTTCCTATTTATGATCAACTCCCCATGAGGAAAATGTTTCTGAACTGACCATCAGTCACGTGGTATGGTGGCCATGATGGATTCAATGAAAAAAAAAAAAACATTTGAAAATCTATATCTCCAGAACCGTTTAACCAATGCAAGCCAAAATTTACAGATATGAACGACTCCACAAATGATGAAAATTTATTGAAAATGATATCAGTCACGTAGTATGGCAGCCATTATACCCGGAATCCTATGTGGAAGTATTTTGAGTCGTCCTATATTTATTGCAAATAATTGGAAAACACTTTAATACTGTGGATGAATGTTTTTGTTTTTTTTCTCCCCTGTTCAAATTGTACTTGAGACAATATGGCGAGACAGAATACACACAATCTTTTGTTCTTAACTGAAAACCGTACTGTTTCTTGTCCGAAGGACAAGTTCATAGTTTATAGTGTACAAGAATGCACACTCTGCCATCCTGGTGTCATAAACTCACCCTCCCATTGACTTTTGGGTGCTGGGAAATGACTCCGCATATGGTTCTCATTATTTTAAATATGCTTTCTTATCTCAACTGGTGTTGGCTTAGCGGTTAGGGTGCTGGCTTGGGATCCAAGGATCTTGGGTTCCAATCCCTGTCGATCGCTGAATTAACGCCAGGGGGGGGGGGGGGGGGGTTGACTCAGCCTGTCATCCTTCCGAGGTCGGCAAATTGAGTACCAGCTTGCTGGGATGAATGATCACGGTGTGTACCCCCATTTAGAATAGGTACATCGTATCCCTGCGCATCGTAAGAGCGTGACCAAGGGTTGGCGTCAGGAATGGCATCCGGCCATAAAAACATTGCCTCAAACAGGGAACCATGATTGTCATGGGGTCTGCAAGGCTAACCCCTGCTCTCGTGGGGAAAATGGCCTTAAAACGAGCATTCATTCATCTCAACTGTTTCTCTCTAGCACATTCATTTTCCTTGGTTGTCTAACTTGTTTTTCCAACATTCCTGGAAATAATTTTCTCCCTTGTGCTATTTGATGAGAACTCTACATCTGTGTAACAATGTCCTCCCCCTCCCACCACCCTTTTGAATTCAATATATCTGCCGAAGTGTCCGAGGGCCAGACAGAAGTGTATTCATGTGATTGAGCGTGTCGCGCACTCCCTCAGTGCACGTAACTATTTCCTTTTGATGCCGTCAACTCTGTAGACAAATTGTACTCTGCACCTAATTGAAGTGTTTATTCTTCGATGCCGATTTTATCATTGCTCGCAGTTCTAGTTCCTTTTAAAATTCGTTTTCTCTGCAACCGTTGGTCCGATTGACAATTTTCACCGTCGTGCCTCCTGTATAATTTAAAAAGAGAAGAAATTGACGTCATGCTTCACGTGTTATGGGCGCCATCTTGGAAAAAAAGATGAAAAACTTTGCGCCTCCACATCTCCGAAACCTCTGCATGGAAAAATTTGAAAGATGGCTCATTGTAAAGTACTCCCCATGGGGAATAGTAATTTCATGAACCTGAGTTGTTAAATGTTGTTGCTTGCGGTGGAGATAGAGGGGACAATGGTGTGGAGTTATTGAGGGGTTCCATCAAATAACAGTTCCATCTAAATTTTAATTTCACCTTCAATGAAATATATTTCCTGTGTTTTTCACCCAGAGCATTCAGGGTGTCAAAAGATGCACAAGATACCATTACACGATAAGTTTAGCAGAAAGATTTGAGGTGCATGCACAAGATGGCTGACAAGGAACCATCAGGGTGCTACGTATTTGGTATTCGTCCTCGCACCCCCAGCATCCCGTGGCCCATCTCATACTAGTCCAGTCAGTGCGGAATGGCGGCTGGGTGATTTACCCGCTGCTGCGTAATAACGAAAATGGTATTTCTTGTTTTGTCACCCTCCTGTCATTTATTTATTCATTGTGTGTGTGTGTGTGTGTGTGTGTGTGTGTGTGTGTGTGTGTGTGTGTGTGTGTGTGTGTGTGACATTAAAGTTTGTGTAAATAAGGACTGTGTACAAAAGCCAGGGTTAGCATAGTACAGAAATTGCATAATTGTGTAGTATTGCTTCTTTTTGTTATCCTTCCCCCTGTTGTGGTGGGTAATACACTACAAATCAACTTGGTATTGGAGTGATTAAGGAAAAATTGATTTTGTAAGTTTGCTAGAGTGGGCAGCCATGAATCAAACCCACATTAACCAATGGAGAAAGGAAAAAATCTCTGTAGTCAACCAAACAGCCATCTGCATGCATCCTTTATGGTATTTGTGTAATCTGCGCTTGAATTGGCTTCCACACACCGACGAGGCTTTCGACGATAATTGAATCTGACCTTTTTCTTCAGTGGTTTGTGGTACAGTAATCTGTTTGCTGTGCCAATACCCACTGGGTATGTATTATTGCCATTTACTTTTGTCTTTGATGTGGATATTTTAACGAGCTGAATCTGTATATTTTGTCATTGAACTAACCAGTTTGTGTGGTCAGCAGCAAATCTTTGATGTAGCTTTTCTTGTGCTTGTGAAGTCGAATTGCAAAACTTTCACGAGCAAACACTGATTTGACCACTGTCAAAATAAAAAGACTATGGACCAATGTCTCCTGCGTTTTTGTTAGAATGGGCTGTGGTGAGGTATGTTCATGCAAAGTTTTGCATGGATTTGTTGAGCTGTAAAGGAGTCAGGCCAGAAACTTTAATTTTGACCTCTGACCCCTCTGTTGAATCAAAAAAAAAAACACCAACCCAATGTTTAATGGTGGAATCAGGTATTTTTGCCAATTATAATTTATGAAGTTTTGGCTTGTTGAAGGGCTGGACGAGAGCATGGGGGAGCGGAGTGATGCACTATTGGCTGGGTGGAGGGCCGAGAGTGAACAAGCTGGATACAAGCTTAACACTGCAACAACAGGAAGGGAAAAGCCAGGGATGAAAACGAGTAATGGGCAGAGAATAGAGTGAGTGATTTATTCATGGAAAAAAAAAAAAAAAACGGAAAACTATCTTTCACTTGAAGAGGGGCAGAGTATTTATTGCGTCTGTACCCATCTATCTCCCCCTGCCCAGAAACTTTCACTAGTGTATCCAATATGTTCAGCGTGTCTTGAACAAAGCTGAAACAGCACTTGCAGAAAAAAGGAAGAATGTCAGCAAAAAGTAAATCCTGATTTGGGTGTTGTGTTCCCAGGGCATGGGCAATATTCCACAATTGATATTTGCCTCACTTAGTCGACTACAATTTGAGGGAGTAAATAAAGTGGATCCTACTTGTGCTTGATTGTTGCAACGGACCAATGGTGGATTGAAAGAGATAGCTGGAACAAGGGAGACATCACACTGGGAATACATACATAAACTGTTCTTCCAAAACATGCCCCCATACCCCAACCCTTACACAATGGGCAAAGGTCTACCTTTACACACACTATAAATAACTATCTGGGTATTGCTGTGGTGTACATGAGGTGAGCAATCACAGATTGCAGACCCTCCCCAGGACGTGTTTTCAGTGGTTTTGAGGCTTTTGTGTTAAAACATGGTGGCCGAACCATGACCGCTTTTTTTTTTTCTTCTTTTTTTCCTCAACCATTTTATCCCCAGATGATGCTCAATAAATTATTTTGATTGAAGTTTTGTACTTGCCAAATTATGATGTAATGGAGGCACCTATGACATTAACATATTGTCATGTGATTCCCCTCGGTGAAGACTGGGAAATCACGGACAGCAATCGAGCGTTATTTGAGGCGACGATCAAATACGGACTTCGCTGTATATGCACGGGAGGAAGGGAGAGGAAGAAGAAGCGGAAAGCTTTCACCTGACACGATCACGCCGGGCAGTCTTCAAAGCCTGCAGGAAATAAACTCAAACGGGAATCCGGGTTAAAATGTACAGTGAAAATAAATAAGGCTTTATTGCCACGGATGCCAATAACAATGAAACGCGCCGGTAACTAAAACCCCCTTAAATTGGAGTACTCCGACAGACAGAACACAAATACAAGACGAAGGATGAAGAGACGGGATGAAAGGGATTATTTTTATGGGTACTCAGCTCGGTCTGGCTTGATTGTCTGGCCGACGATCCCTCGCCTCTCGCCCTACGCGGAGAAGTGGGAATTTGCAGACTAATGGTGCAGCCTTGCATGCGCGCGCTCCGCCACTCGACGCACCGGCCTCCGTCAAGCCCAACGCACCGCAGTCCGGCAGCCTTCCTTCTGTGGTGTGATGGTGGAACGTTTGTTGGAATGTCCCAGGCGTGACGATCGCGATCCACTCAGCACTGAGACCGATGAGCGAGATAACCAATCTCAGCAGGAGAACACAGAGCGCAGGGAGCAATCCTTGCCAAAAACCCAGGAGCAGAGAGAGAAAATGTCGGACGCACTCACTTTTTATCATCTCCCCCTAGCCAATCAGCTGGCTCCTTGACTCTGGGCTTCAGCTGCATGCTGATTGGCCATCCCGACAATTGGTGTGACCCCATCAAACCCCTCGAACAATCTGTCGTGAGGTGGGCGTGGCCTCAGCCATTCTGAGCAATGTTTTATCACCATGGCGGCGCAATGTGTGGGCACTTCCTCCCTGCATTTCCGGTGAGTTTTATTGGGGCAATTATTCATTCGAGTAACTAATGGGCACTGGTGATGGTAAAACAGTAGAGATAACTACAGAGGTTTCACACACAGGGGAATTAACATATTCACTACACTAGTTAACACGCCCCCTTCCTCATAATCGGGCAAATATACACCTAAGCCGATATCCGGGCTAGACAGGTCCCTGCTTTCTGCACATCGAAGTGGTTCTTGCTATGCACGATCATCGGAGCAGCTACCTATGCAGATCTACCTAAATCTATATATATCACGACCCCAAAATTCATAACAATATTTTATTCCCCATGAAGAGTTCTTTACAATGAGCCACGGCTCAATTTTTTCCATGCAGCGCTTTCGGAGATAGAGGTGCAATTTGTTTCGGTTTTTACAACATGGCGGCCATACCACGTGACCTATGACGTAATTAACAAAAAATTATACAGGTGGAGGGTTACCTATGGTGAAAAATTCCAGTCAATCGGACCAAGGGTTCCAGAGAAAATCATATTTTTATTTTTTATTTTTTTTGTGTACAGAGTCGAGGCTCGTGAAAGAGCTAACATTTATCAAACAAACAAATCAAACAAACAAGCAAACAAGGTATATAAAAAGGGGAGCGGTCGACAAGATGGGGAGAGAAGGGGAGGAAGCACACAAACACAACATTTGAGAGCAGGGACATCAGGAGATGTGTGGGAGGGAGAGGGCCTGGGGGGAGGCAGGATCACTACACTAGTTAACGCAAGGACACCAAGGACTTCCAGGAAAGAAGTCAAAAGTCACCTCAAAAAAGTGGATTTGGGGTGAAATTAGCGGGGGTAGAAAAGATCAAGGTTTCGGATGGGGGAGGATAAGAGATGGTGGTGAACAGCCGTTTTAAAGACCTGGAGGGAGGAGTGGGATTGGAGAGAGTGAGGGAGTTTGTTCCAGAGGTGGGAGAAAAGAGGAATGAAGGAGTGAAACATTTTGTGCGGACAAACAGCTAGACAGACCAAAAAAAACGGACTCAAATGCAAAACCCTCTCCTCTGGCGAAGGTAATAAAAGGTTCATGTTGCCCCCCTTCTGGGCATCAAGTCGACTGCACGACACTTCAGCAATCTTGAGGGCCGCCAGTAACAATCCACGATGAGGAAACAAGCATCCGGGCTGTTGATAGTGCATGAGGACATGCAGGCCTACTAGGAGTACATGGACATGTATGTCGATTAGGTATATGTGGAACAGCTAAGCTCGAAAATGGTTATTCCTCAAAACCGTGATATCCAAGGGTTTACTGTACTTCCTTGTGTTGCCTTCATGACTATTTGCGTGAAATATGCTTGGTCTCAGGGTGAATTCAGGTTACCGTGGTCCTTCCATTTTTTTGTATACTTCATCGAGGCTCGTATCAGAGCTAACACGTAAACCCTATAACAAAGGAAGCGGGAGACAGGAGGGGGGGGGGGGGAGAGAGGGAAGTATAACAGTAGGGAACAGGGACGTAGGGTGACCAGGTCTGAGGAAAAAAATACGGGACACTCAGGCATGGGTCAAGCGGGCTGTGGTAGGCCCCAATGTGAATGCTCAGATTATTGTGGGAAACGTACAAACAACATTAGTTTGTTTAAATGGATTTCAACTTTTGAGGGTGAAACTTTTCAATTCAAAACAATTACAGCTTGAAGTACATTTTTTGCTTTTTGACAAAATACAGAACAAGCCTCCCCAGGCTTCACAATTTCCTTGAGGTTTCAGATTGCAATTGCAATATGACAAAAAAAATTCAAGCATAACTCGTAACCATACCAACAGGTAAATTGAACAATTGCTCAAGCATAACACTGTATGTCTGTCTCTCAGATGGTTTGTGTGTTGTGTGCACACTTTTATTTCTTGTAGTTTGCATTTGATCCTACAGCTCTAAGCAGACCAAGTATAGATCTTGCAAAGGCCATGAAATCACTACATGCCACCTGAAGTTCAGCTTTCATGAGGTCAACGCTATACCTGCAACTAAAACCACCCCACTTTTGTCCCATTAGCGAGAACACTCGCTCAACATAAACATTTGATGGGGGTAAGCAAATGCAATATTCGTAATAGCGACCATGGGAAATGGTGACCATTTTTTTCTCCTGCAGGGGGAGTGTTGTCGGCTTTTTTCCCTCCTCCTGGACACCATGCCACCCTGCAGTCTTGTAGGCTTTTTTTCCTCCGACTGGACACCATGCCACCCTGCACTCTTGTCGGCTTTTTTCCCTCCTCCTGGACACCATACCACCCTGCAGTCTTGTAGGCTTTTTTTCCTCCGACTGGACACCATGCCACCCTGCACTCTTGTCGGCTTTTTTTCCTCCGACTGGACACCATGCCACCCTGCACTCTTGTCGGCTTTTTTTCCTCCGACTGGACACCATACCACCCTGCAGGCTAGTAGGCTTTTTTTCCTCCGACTGGACACCATACCACCCTGCAGTCTTGTAGGCTTTTCTTCCTCCGACTGGACACCATACCACCCTGCAGGCTAGTAGGCTTTTTTTCCTCCGACTGGACACCATACCACCCTGCAGGCTAGTAGGCTTTTTTTCCTCCGACTGGACACCATACCACCCTGCAGGCTAGTAGGCTTTTTTTCCTCCGACTGGACACCATACCACCCTGCAGTCTTGTCGGCTTTTTTTCCTCCAACTGGACACCATACCACCCTGCAGTCTTGTAGGCTTTTTTTCCTCCGACTGGACACCATACCACCCTGCAGTCTTGTAGGCTTTTTTTCCTCCGACTGGACACCATACCACCCTGCAGTCTTGTAGGCTTTTTTTCCTCCGACTGGACACCATACCACCCTGCAGTCTTGTCGGCTTTTTTTCCTCCAACTGGACACCATACCACCCTGCAGTCTTGTAGGCTTTTTTTCATCCAACTGGACACCATACCACCCTGCAGTCTTGTAGGCTTTTTTTCCTCCGACTGGACACCATACCACCCTGCAGTCTTGTCGGCTTTTTTTCCTCCGACTGGACACCATACCACCCTGCAGTCTTGTAGGCTTTTTTTCCTCCGACTGGACACCATACCACCCTGCAGTCTTGTCGGCTTTTTTTCCTCCGACTGGACACCATACCACCCTGCAGTCTTGTAGGCTTTTTTTCCTCCGACTGGATACCATACCACCCTGCACTCTTGTAGGCTTTTTTTCCTCCGACTGGATACCATACCACCCTGCAGTCTTGTAGGCTTTTTTTCCTCCGACTGGATACCATACCACCCTGCAGTCTTGTAGGCTTTTTTTCCTCCGACTGGATACCATACCACCCTGCAGTCTTGTAGGCTTTTTTTCCTCCGACTGGACACCATACCACCCTGCAGTCTTGTAGGCTTTTTTTCCTCCGACTGGATACCATACCACCCTGCAGTCTTGTAGGCTTTTTTTCCTCCGACTGGACACCATGCCACCCTGCAGTCTTGTCGGCTTTTTTTCCTCCGACTGGACACCATACCACCCTGCAGTCTTGTAGGCTTTTTTTCCTCCGACTGGACACCATACCACCCTGCAGTCTTGTAGGCTTTTTTTCCTCCGACTGGACACCATACCACCCTGCAGTCTTGTCGGCTTTTTTTCCTCCGACTGGACACCATACCACCCTGCAGTCTTGTAGGCTTTTTTTCCTCCGACTGGATACCATACCACCCTGCACTCTTGTAGGCTTTTTTTCCTCCGACTGGATACCATACCACCCTGCAGTCTTGTAGGCTTTTTTTCCTCCGACTGGATACCATACCACCCTGCAGTCTTGTAGGCTTTTTTTCCTCCGACTGGATACCATACCACCCTGCAGTCTTGTAGGCTTTTTTTCCTCCGACTGGACACCATACCACCCTGCAGTCTTGTAGGCTTTTTTTCCTCCAACTGGATACCATACCACCCTGCAGTCTTGTAGGCTTTTTTTCCTCCGACTGGACACCATACCACCCTGCAGTCTTGTCGGCTTTTTTTCCTCCGACTGGACACCATACCACCCTGCAGTCTTGTAGGCTTTTTTTCCTCCGACTGGACACCATACCACCCTGCAGTCTTGTCGGCTTTTTTTCCTCCGACTGGACACCATACCACCCTGCACTCTTGTAGGCTTTTTTCCCTCCTCCTGGACACCATACCACCCTGCAGTCTTGTCGGCTTTTTTTCCTCCGACTGGACACCATACCACCCTGCAGTCTTGTAGGCTTTTTTTCCTCCGACTGGACACCATACCCCCCTGCAGTCTTGTCGGCTTTTTTTCCTCCGACTGGACACCATACCACCCTGCAGGCTAGAAGGCTTTTTTCCCTCCGACTGGACACCATACCACCCTGCAGGCTAGTAGGCTTTTTTTCCTCCGACTGGACACCATACCACCCTGCAGGCTAGTAGGCTTTTTTTCCTCCTCCATCCCACCGATAGGCCGGATCTGTATTCGGACTGAACTAAAATCTAATCGGCTTGTTCTTCTCACCCAACCAATTCTCGTGAACCAAGTTTTGTCTGAATCCGTCCATAACTTTTTAAGATATCGTTTTTTACCCCATCTCTCAATGGTGAAGAATCGCTTGACACCATACCACCCTGTGACAGTCCCTATTCACCCATAAAACGGGGTGAATAGGGACAGCCATAAAAATCCTATTTATTCCTATTTAACCCATATATGGGGTTAATAGGGACTATAAGATGCTTTTTAAAAAAACAAGAGAACACTTTCAACACAAATATCAACAAATCAGTATGGTTATCAATTTTCAGCGAAAAAAGTTTCCGAACTTTATTTCAGTTTGTGTCCCGAGTCACAATTTTTTTTTTTTTTTTTTTTTTTTTTTGTATACTGAATCGAGGCTCGTGAAAGAGCTGATATTTACTTCACAAACAAATCAACCAGACAGACAAAATATATAAAAAGAGGGAGCGGAAGACAAGATGGGGAGAGAAGGGGAAGCACACAAACACTTGAGAGCACACAACATTTGAGAGCAGGGAGATGTGTGGGAGGGAGAGGGCTTGGGGGGAGGAGGCGTGGGAAGGGGGGGGGGGCGGGTGGGAGAAATATAAAACACAAGGACACCACGGACTTCCAGGACAGAAGTTGGTATTTCAAAAAAGTGGAATTGGGGTGAAATTAGCGGGGGTAGAAAAGATCAAGGTTTTGGATGGGGGAAGATAAGAGATGGTGGTGAACAGCTCTTTTAAAGACCTGGAGGGTGGAGTGGGATTGAAGAGAGTGAGGGAGTTTGTTCCAGAGGCGGGAGAAAAGAGGAATGAAGGAGTGAAGGTGAGCAGAGAGTCTTGATTTTGGCAGTTTAACCATAAGAGGGTTGCAGGCAGATCTTGTGCGACCTGTAGGAATATTTGCGGGACAGAGCCCAGAGAGAGCTGGGGGGGGGGGGGCAAGGCCAGAGAGGAGTCGGTAGAAGACGGAAAGACCACCAACCTGCCTGCGGTGAGTGAGTGAGTGAGTGAGAGGCCCTTGGAGTTAGCTTCATCGCGGGAGATTCCAATGATTCTGAATGCTTTGGTTTCAACAGCGTGAAGACGAGCTAGGTGTGAGGCAGGAGCACCAGCCCAGAGGGGAGAGCAGTATTCCATTGAGCTGTGGATGAAAGCCTTGTATGTGGTGAGGAGCTCAGGTGTGCCAAGGAAGGACTTCACACGACGGAGGATGCCCAGTCGGTGACTGGCTTTGGAGGCCAGATTTGAAATGTGGTTTTCCCAGGAAAGATCATGGCAGATAGTGAGACCCAAAAGCTTGAGTGACAGAACTTCTTGGAGAGGATTATTCAGAAAGTGGATGGGAGGGTTGTCCAGTTGGTCTTTTTGGAGAGACATCGTAAGAGTGTGAGATTTGTCAGGATTGAAAGACATGTTCCACTTGTTTGCCCAGTCTGTGATTTTGTCCAGGTCTGCAGAGAGAGAGGAGGCTGCAGACTGCCGATCTGAGGGATGAAGAATGGAGCGACAGAGAGTATAGTCATCAGCAAAGAGATAGAGAGGATTTTGAAGAGAGTCAGAGAGATCATTGATGAAGACCAGAAAAAGCACAGGGCCCAGAACACTGCCTTGGGGAACTCCAGCCTGAACAGGAAGAGGAGATGAGAGAAACCCATTCAGGGCCACACGGTGACTACGACTAGAGAGGAAGTCTGCCAGCCATGCGTGGAGATTTCCATGGATACCAAAAGAGGAGAGTTTGGTGAGCAGAGCAGGGTGCCAGACCGTATCGAAGGCACGTGATATGTCAAGGGAGACAGCTCTAATTTCCTGTTTGGCATTGAGGACCTCCATCCATTGTTGAGAAAGCAGAAGCAGCATGTCCAGAGTAGAGTGACCAGGTCCGAAACCAAATTGATGATCAGAGAGCCATTGGAGAAGAGGAAAGATTTCATATCTGAAGCAATGATGGAATCCATGACTTTGCTGATAATTGGAAGAAGGCTGATTGGTCTGTAGTTGCTGGGATCTGTTTTTGCACCTTTTTTGTGCAAAGCGGTGATGTTGGCAGATTTCCAAGCAGATGGCAGATGACCTTGAGCAAAAGAGAGGGTGAAGAGAACAGAGAGAGGGAGTGAAAGAGCGGAAGAACAGGATTTTAGGACCCGTGGGCTGATGCCGTCAGGTCCAGTTGCAGAATCAGAGTCGAGGGTTGACAGAAACTTTTCCACCTTGTCAGGAGGAAAGGACACAGAGTCCAGGAGCAGCTGGGTACGACTCGGTACGGTGGGTACAGAGAGGGATGGGTTTGGGACACAAGATTTAGAGGCAAACACAGAGTTGAGGCATTCAGCTTTTTCACGTGCGGAGTCAGCCGTGTGGTCATTTGAGGTGAGGGAGGGGATGGAGGGGGAACAAACACCAGAAACAGATTTGACCAGATGCCACCAGGATTTGCAAGAGGGAGACAGATAAGAGAGTTCTGTCCTGAGAACGGAAATTGTCCTTGTCCCTGAAAATATAGGTTTAGTATATTTTTAAAAGTTTTTAGGGTAATTAGAGGCAGAAATAGAGCAAAATATGTATTTTTATGGCGGCCATTTTGAAAATCCGCAAATGTAAACACCGCAAATGTAAACATTGATTTTCAGATTCCTTATGCTATAACCTTTCCAAAAATGTATAGGTTTGCTAATCTACCATGATTTTGAACGAAATATAATTTATTGACATAGTGAACCTGACTAGATCCCAAAATGGCCAGACATTGTGTGGTTCATCATCCCCAGATATTGCATACATGTGCCAAATATGAAAGAAAAGCATCGTCATTTTCGAGTAGCGGCTGCAGAAGAACATGCCCCAAAATATAAAACCCAGTTGGGCTAATGCTCAGTTGGGGCTACTAAATCAGTTTGTAAATTAGGGATATCACAAAAACACAATGCATTAAAAATAATTATGTCTAAGGCCACACAAATGTATTCTTACCTCCCTAGATTATTCCCTTAAGTTGGAAGGCAAGGCTCAAATAAACTAGAATGGCACTCTTCGACATCATGACCTCGACCGATATGCCTCCTCCCACATTATCACATCATTATATTATATTGTTATGAATTTGGTAGAGTGATATATAGAGCTAGGTAGATCTGAAGAGGTATCACATGCTTCGTCTGTCGCGATAGGGAATCTACCTTGTAATAAGTTCTATGGTTAGTCCGGTTTGTCGGGATAAGCTGCATTGGTGTCCCCACTATAAGGGAGCGGGGTGTGCTAAATAGTGCAGGGATTATGGATAAGATTCCTTTGTTCGTCATCCCCTCTGTCGTCAAACCTGTGTCCCTTATGGCAACGCACTCATATAAACACTTACATAGGTCCTTAGTGCACAACAGCAATTAAATTCCCTTCCCTTACAAAGACTGTGGAGGACAAACAGGCAACGGCCGCGTACAACACCGGCGTGGGCATCAGACACCGGGCAGGCTGGGAACCACGCCCAGTAGGACTGTGATTGGTTGGCGTGGAAGGCGCGAACCTTGAGCGAATCAGTGCGGAAGGCGCGAGGAGGTTCGGCAGACGGCGGGAAGCTACGAGGCTCTGGTTGGTGGCGCGCCAAAACTGACGTCACATGCCAAGTTACAAAAGGATTCGCCGGCGGCATTCTGGACGCTTCGCTCTGGCCTCTGGGGGATTGAGTCGTGCTGGTCCATTCGCTTGTCGTTATTCGTCCTTGGCTCTTCGTCTTTGGAGGTCGTGTGTTCGCCATCTTCTCGGTGCTGTGAGCGAACGGACCTCGTGGGCGGTGGACGAGAACCTGGAGTGGGGCGTTTGGTCGGGACCGAGCAGAGCGTGGGCGAAGTGGACGGAGGGCTTCCTCGCTCCGGAGCTTGGAGCTGCGTTGGACGGTGGACAAGACTGCAGACAGATAAGCTCGCACCCACGAACCATTACACGACGGACAGTTATTTTTGTAAATCATTTTCCTTTGTCTTGTCTCTGAGGTGAGGTGTGCGGGATCCCGATTTAGGACATTTGATTACCGGCGCGTATTTTCCTGTCACGCTATCCTTGTAAATAAACCATTGTATTATTTTCCCTTTCCATTCAAAATCATGTGTTCGTTGAGTTAATTCCCCTGCAGGATCGGAGCTTTGGTTGGATCGCTTCGGTAAGCGCCTCCGCCTCTTCCTCTTCACTTCTACGTCCCGCGGTTTATAGCCGAATCCGAGATGCTCGTCGCCTCAATAATTAAAGCCGTTCGGTCACCCTGGTATTAACCGGAGCGTATTCGCACAACAACTGCTATTCAGGAGTGGGGTTGAACCTTGTTATAAATTGGTGTCGAGTGTGGATAATTTGGACGCAAAATTTTCGTAGTCTGAGGCGATAAATTTGCATCGTCGATCGGTGCGCGAACAGCGCGTCAGTTAAAATTAAATCGGTTCCTGTTGTAAAATCCGCGTGAAAGCGACCTCTTCTTTACGGATGGGAGAGATGAGCAATATGGAAGAAAAAGGATGGAAGATGCAGGGAGCATTGGAAGTGAGTCGGACATAGTTGGGGTTGAGCATAGCGATGGAGACACCCCCGCTATCTAGGCGGTCCCGAATGATAACCAGGCCTTAATTAATGCAATTTCTGGAGTGAATGGGAAGCAAAATTGATGCTCAAAGTGAGCAGATAGGGGATTGGAAAACAAAATGGATGCTCGGAGTGAGCGAATGGAAAACAAAATTGAGGGATTAAAGGGAGAATTGGAAGGGCAAATTGATGGATTGAAGGAGGGATTGAAAGAGCAAATTGAAGGGATGGAAAGCAAAATTGATGGATTGGAGGGGAAAATGGAGGGGATGAATGAGCAAATGAATGAACAAGGAAATGATATAAAGGAAAGGAATGAACAATTGGAAGTAAAAATAGGGGAAAGACACAGCAGTTGAGGGGAACGAATTGATGGCGTAGAAGGGAGAGTGCAAAACCAAATTACAGACAGACTGGGGGAATTTGAGGCTAAAGTAGAAACTAAAATGGGGGAGATGGAAAAATCAGTGGGGGTGGAAATTGAACTTAAACGGGAAGAATTAATGTCAAAAATAGAGCAGGGCATGACCCAGGCTGTCCGAATGGGGGAAAAAATTGGAGGATAGAATTGGGGCCACAAATACCAGAATTGATAAAGTAAATGGAGATCTGGAAGGCTAGTGGGGCCGGGTGGATGCCAGAATGCGACAACAGTGAGGCATGGGGACTGCTCAAACAACAGGGGGGCGAATTGGCCGAAGGGGTAAAAGGGTTGGAAGCCCGCATAACAGAGGAGAGGGGGTTAATTGAAAAAAGCCTGTGGGGGCCACATTTGGATGACAAACGAGTGAATGATTTGATGCAGGAGCGACTGGAGACCTGGGACAATACCATCAAGGCGGAGGTTGTTCGGGTCCAAGAAAGCGAAGAGAAGAGGTGAGTCGGTCCATTAAACATCTCCAGGATCAGATTAAGGTGACCCAGGAGACCCTCACCACGAGCCACATTTGGACACCAGAGGCCCCGAAACTGAATACCCAGTTGGGGGGGGGGGGGTGTTTTGGCCCCGGGCTGGATTTGGACAGAGAGGAATCGGGGAATAGAGTCTCTGGAAAAACAACCCCCCCTCGTACATTTTGATGGATCAAGGAGTCTAGAGGCTTCCTGACACAATTTGAGTGCGTGTCTCAGCTCAATGGTTGGGGAGAGCGGGAGCGCATGGGGAATCTGGTGGCGACACTGCAGGGGTCAGCCGCAGACATACTAAATGTAGTCCCAGAGGGAATATTGACCAGCAAGGCCATCTGTGAGGCCTTGACTCTCAGGTATGGGACAGGTTCGAGGTGCGACCTGGTCAGGGCGCAGCTGCTGCATCGTAGGCGAAAGCCTAACGAGACGATGCAGGAGATGGCTCAGGATATTTACCAATCTGTGGGGATAGCATACCGGGACCTACCAGTACAGGCGTGGGACAAGCTGGCGCTAGAGAAATTTATGGCTGCTATTCCTGATGTTGCCTGGTGGATCCTAGGATGTTGGTGTAGCGGCTAGGGTGCCAGCTTAGGATCCTAGGATCCTGGGTTCGAATCCCGGTCGATCGCTGAATTAACGTCAGGGGGGTTGACTCAGCCTGTCATCCTTCCGAGGTCGGCTAATTGAGTACCAGCTCACTGGTAATTCCCTGTGTCGTAAAAAGGTGACAAACAGGGTTGGCGGCAGGAAGGGCATCTGGCCGTAAAACATTGCTTCAAAAAGGGGACCAACAAAAACAACAACAACCACGGTGCCCGAAAAAGGCCAACCCCCGCTTTGCGGGGAAAAATGGCCTCTAAAGGTGGTTTTTAAAATTGTTTTTTTAAATTCCTGATCCCGAGGTCCGGACGTTGGTGGAGTTGCAGGAGCCGCCCACTGTGTACAGGGCGGCGGAATGCGTGGTGAGACTGACCTTTTTGAGGACGTCGAACCGCGCATCAGAGAGGGCACCTGTGACGGTACGGCAGGCAGAGGTGCAGGATCAGGAGAAGCCAGAGGATGACATAGGCCGAATGTTAAGGGGGATTAGCCGCCAGCTGACAAATTTGACCGGGGGCAAATTTGCAGGGAGTGAGTCACGGCAGTTTGGCCCAGGTTTGCCATCAGGATGGCCTGATTTTCATCGGGTTGGGCCAGGAGAAAGGGGTGCTCCGCCTGGGTACCAGAGGAGTCTGTTCATGGGGACTTGTTTTAGATGTGGGAGAAGAGGGCACAGGCAGAGGGATTGTCGGCAACCACCTGGGCCACCACCTCCTAACAGGCTTCACAGTCCAGAAAGGAGGGGGCCCCCAGTAGGTCTACAGGCACCAGAAAGAGGACCACCACCTCGGACTGGGCCTGTCGCAATATAGTGTGCGGGAAACTAGAACGAGCCGAGCATACGGGGCCATGCTCGGCTGGCAAGTGTGTGGAGAAGCGTACTCCTTTGGCGAAGATAGTAAATTGCGGAAAAATTGGCACGGGTAATCTAAGGGTTAGATGCAAAATTGAGGGAGAATTTTGTGAGGCTGTGGACACTGGAGCCAGTGACACCATTATCAATCCGAGTGCTGGACCAGAGTGTTGGAGGCTGGGACAAAATCGATAGGGTAGAAGGACACAGCCTTCAACTGGCTATGGGGGAAACGGCGCCAATATGGGGACGTGGAGTGGTGAGGATGGAGTTGGGTGGTCTGGAGGTCAGCGTGGTTGCATGGGTGGAGGAGGTGTGTGATCAGTGTCTATTGGGCTTGAGTTTCCTGGTGGAACATGACTGCCAACTAGACCTTGGGCGTGGTCATATGTGGTTGGGCACTGAGGCTGCAGTTGGTGGGACTGGTGGATGACGAGGAGGTGCAGGGGACGTGGCTGGAGGTGCCACGCACTGTGGCCGTGCCTCCCAGGTCAGACAGTGGTGATTGCGGAGTTAGCAGCAGGTGCTCAACCCATTGGCCAGCTGGGGCTAGTGGAGTCGTGGTCCTCACAGGGGACCGAGGGATTGATGGTGGGTCGCACCCTCGTAGACACCCGTGGGCCTATGTTGGCAGTTAGGCTGCTCACCTTGTCCGATAGCCCCCGCACTTTAAGGCGCGGAGCCATCGTAGCCAAATGCAGTAGTGTAGTAGAGGTCACCGGAGGAAGTGGATCCACATGCTTGCCAGTACAGCCGGAAAGAGGGGAAAATTTGGGGAAATGTGTTTGGCCAGAGGGAGTGCGGGACATGATGACACGCTCTGAAGGGGGCCTGACATCGGAGCAGGTAGAGACATTGCACAATTTGGTTGGTAAGAACTTGGATGTTTTTTCTCTCTCTCCCAAGGATGTTGGACGCACGGGTCTCATCAGGCACCAAATTAGTACTGGCGAGGCTCGGCCTATCGCCAACCACCAAGGCGGCTCCCTTTCACTAGGAAAGAGGAGGCAGAAGAACAGGTGAGCAAAATGGAAAAAGCCAGACTTATCGAGCCCTCGGTGAGTCCTTGGGTGTCACCCATTGTGCTGGTGAAAAAGAAGGATGGGACCACTCGGTTCTGTGTGGACTACCGCCAGCTCAATCACGTGACACTCAAGGACTCATATCCCCTCCCAAGAATTGATGACACCCTCGATGCTGTTTCAGGCTCAAAATGGTTTTCGACATTGGACTTAAAGAGTGGTTATTGGCAGGTGGAGATGGATAAAGAGGCGAGAGAGAAAACGGCATTCACCACAGGAAAGGGTCTCTGGCAGTTTGTTGTCATGCCTTTTGGATTGTGCAATGCCCCTGCCACGTTTGAGCGTCTGATGGAACGTGTTCTAATTGGCTTACCATGGCAGACTTGCCTTGTCTATCTGGATGACGTATTGGTCCACGCTCCCACATTTGAACAGGCTGCTAAAAATTTGTCATAGGTATTTGAGTGATTACGGGGTGCTGGGTTGAAATTGAATCCGAGCAAGTGTGAAATTTTCAGGAGAGAGGTGACTTACCTGGGTCACGTGATTAGTGAGAGCGGCGTGGCCACTGACCCTGGAAAAGTAAAGGCTGTAAAAGAGTGGCCCGCCCCCAAAAGTGTAAGAGAGGTCAGAGGATTTTTGGGCCTCTGCTCTTACTACAGGAGATTTGTGGCAAATTTCGCAGAACTTGCAAGACCCTTGCACACATTGACAGAGAAAGGAGCCCGATTTATATGGTCAGAGAGCTGCAGCGAGGCATTCAGTCACTTAAAACAACGTCTGGTCGAGGCCCCAGTTTTGGCATACCCGACGGATGATGGCAATTACATCCTGGACACAGATGCGAGCCAGGAAGGATTGGGAGCTGTGTTGTCACAAATGCAACAGGGAGTCGAGAGGGTTATTGCATATTAGTCGGGTACTTTTGAGGCCAGAGCGAAATGATTGCGTTACCCGCAAATAACTATTAGCCCTACTGTCTGCGGTTGGACAATTTCACCCTTACCTTTATGGGAGGGAGTTTGTGATCCGAGTAGATCATGCCTCCTTGCAATGGCTTCTTTGGTTCAAATAGCCAGAGGGACAAATTGCAAGGTGGCTTGAGAGGCTGCAGCAGTATAATTTCGCTGTGCAACATCGGCCCGGCAAAGCACATGCCAATGCAGACGCCCTCTCTCGGCGCCCCTGTTGGGAGGCACAATGCAAATTTTGTGATAGACAGGAAGCCAAGGATCCAATTGGGCAGGATCAAATTGATGCATGCCTATATGCAGCGAGAGTGACCAGGCAAACTTTGCCACAACCCCCACCTGAATTGGGCGATGTGAATTGGCAAGAGAGTCAAAGGGAGGATCCTGTTTTGGGGCCCCTTTTTCATTGGCTGGAGGAGGACAAAAGACCTTGGGAGGATATTGCTCCACATGGGGCCCAGGTAAAGGCTTATTGGGCACAGTGGCAGATGTTGGGATTGAAAGATGGCTATTTGTTTAGAAAATGGGTGACAACAATGGGTGATGTAGCTTCCTGGTTGATAATTATTGTACCAAAAAAATTGAAGGAAGTGGTTATGGGGCATGTACATGGGACTAGGACAATGGGACATTTGGGCATGGCCAAAACTTTGTCCAAATTGTGGCAGAAGTTCTGTTGGGTGAATTTGGGCAGGGACATTCAAAATTGGGTGAGATCCTGCGCCCTCTGCCGCGGTAAGAAGGGACCCCCACGTGCGTGCAAGGCCCCACTCCAGGTGTACAACGTAGGGGCACCACTTGAGCGGGTGGCAGTAGATGTGGTGGGGCCCCTGCCAGCCACCTGCCGAGGGAACCGGTACATTATGGTGGCAATGGACTACTTCACCAAGTGGCCAGAAGCCTACCCATTGCCCAACCAGGAAGCCTGGCTGGTAGCTCAAGTTTTAGTTGAGGGATTCTTCTCCCGATTTGGCGTTCCAAGGGAACTACACACCGACCAGGGCCGGAACTTTGAATCCGCGCTCCTGCAGTCGGTGTGCGAGCTCCTCCAAATTCACAAGACCAGGACGACCCCCCTTAGGCCTCAATCGGATGGGATGGTGGGGAGGTTCAACCGCACATTATTGACCCAATTGGCCCTCTTTACATCCGAAAACAAACAGGATTGGGACGAGCACCTCCCCTTTATACTGATGGCATACCGGACCGCCCAGCATGCGACCACTCGGTGCACCCCCGCCTTGTTGATGTTCGGTAGGAAGATGCGAGTCCCCACTGATTTGTTCATGGGACGGTCACCAGAAGAAACGGGTGAAGCATCTGTGGAAAGTTATTCAACCAATTTGAAAAAGAGCATGGAGAAGGCTCACAAATTTGCGAGGAAGCAAATTGGCTTGGCTTCCTCGCATATGAAAACGCTGTATGATGCTCGGGCACACACACCTCGGTTCCTCCGCGGATACCTTATTTGGCTCCACTGGCCCCGGAGGAGGAAGGGGGTGTGTCCAAAACTCACCTCACCCTGGAAGGGCCCCAGGGTGGTGCTTCGGCAGGTGACTGATGTGGTGTTCAAAATTCAGGAGGGCCCGCATACCCTTCCACAGATAGTTCACGGGGATAGACTGAGCTCCTACATGGGTCGGGAGGCTCCTGGGTGGATTGGAAGGATGAGGGGGAAATTAGGAGTGGTGGATGGCACTCTTGGACCCGACCAACCTGCAACTACCTGCACTTGAGGTGAGTGTTTTGATGTTTACTGTCCCAGGCTTCAGGACTTGCTTCGTAAATTGGGACATGTAATTTGGAGTTGGGGGCGGGTGAGAGTGATGACATGGTCGGTGAGGGGGGATGGAATGTGTGCCACAGAGTCTTGTGGGTGGCGTTTGTTTTTGTGTTGTGGTTATGTTTTTATGTGGTCATGGAGAATGGAAATATGAGTGAGTGGTAATTATTGAGTTTTGAAATGTGCTAATGGAAATGTATTGGTTAAATGTGAACAGGGATTTCACAACATTGGCAGGCCATGGCAACTTTTTGTAACCTCTTTTGTACCATCTTCTATGGAATGGGTGTGTGTGTGTGTGTGTGTGTGTGTGTGTGTGTGTGTGTGTGTGTGTGTGTGTGTGTGTGTGTGTGTGTGTGTGTGTGTGTGTGTGTGTGTGTGTGTGTGTGTGTGTGTGTGTGTGTGTGTGTGTGTGTGTGTGTGTCTGTCCGCAGCATAACTACCCGATGATATCATCCGATGTTGATGAAACTTGGGTGGGAGGTTGATATCATGATCCAGTTGTGTTCTGCCTGGAGTGGGCATATTTCACCCATTGTGGGCGGAGCCACGCCCGAAAAAGATGTCTTTTTCGGGGTTAATCGAGTTCAAGCTTCATCTTCTCCGAGGGGTTTGGTGGAATCTGACAGGGGTTTCGGTATTTGTTTCGGCCAATGTCATGTGTCTCGCCCCACGGAGCTCGATGTTTTTATTATTTTTTCATTTCATTTTTCACCGAATTTTCGGTATTGTGTAGCTAACTAACCTCATAACTGCACATCGGATTTTTATGTGAAAAAATAAAAAAAATATTTTTTCACATAAAACGGCTTTTTTGCGCGCAAAAAAATTATTTTGCTATTTTCTGAGAAAAAAAAAATTTCGCCCTTTTTCGGGAAAAATAAAATGCCCTTTTTGGTCGAAAATGTCTGGCAACGCGAAAAAAAATTAGGGAATTTTTCGAAATTTTTAACTGCGATCGATCTCAAAAACAAAACGTTGCGTCCCCAGCGTGTACTGCAGTGAGGCGGTGTACTACAGTGAGAGAGTACACAAAGTGTGAACAAGTCTCCTATCAAGATGAGTGCTGATCTTCGTGACAAGTGGCTGAAGGAATTCAACGCTGGCGGCGATGGGGCCACCTTCAAGTACGTGTCGAGTGACACGGCTTTCTGTCGAGCTTGTGAAAAGACTTTCCGGGCGAAGCAGAAGTCTGAGCTGGCCCAACATGTCCGAGGAGACCGCCCCAAGAGCAACTTGGCCTTGAAGAAGAAGAGGACGGTCACGCAAGCCACCATGGAGGACTTTGGTGGCGGAAAGAGGCACAAGTGCGACGTCGTGGCTCAGGAGCTGTGCCAGGCCAGGCTGGCCGCTGGCATCCCATGGTCGAAATTGGAAAACCCTGCCCTCCGGTCGTTCCTGGAGAAGCACATCACTCTCCAGATCCCCGATGAAAGCTGGATTTGAAAGCACTACCTCGACAAGTGCTACGACGAGGCCTTAGCGGGTTTCCGTGCCGACCTCGGACAGCAGCCCATCTGTCTACTTTTCTCGAAATGTTTCTCCAAAGCCATGAGTGGCTACAAGATGTTTCGTACATGACAATCGGTGTTCACCATGAGGTTTAACAGGCAATAAGGTGAAATTTGGCGAGTTTTACTGTACATACCACAAGCCTGGATGCTTGAGGAATATTGCAATTATGCAATAGGACTCATTTTTGGCATGCACATTTGCAGAGACCGGTGCACTTCAAATTAGCACGGAAGCAGTGGCAGACTTTGCATGGCATAGCACAGGCACATTTGATGAACTCCCGACATGCCAAGGAGACCTCGGGCTGCGTCATCCACAGAGGCTGCCACCCGCCATCACACCTGACCCATCCGAATTCCGAGGGGCACGTTGTTGGGGTTGTGCTCATTGTCCATATACCTGTCTGATATACGGCACGTCTGGTGTGGTGTAGCAATGCGTTCTGAAAAGAGGCAATGAAGATAAGAAAGTCAGAAAGCGAAATGAAATTGAGAATGCGCATGCCAAAAATTGAGGATTCATTACGCGTCTGTCTAGTCGCTGTCTTGATATTTTCAATCTTACCTGCGTTGGTGGCAGTTTGTTCAGTGGTCTTGGTTTGGTCTTGAACATCATCATCCTGGCTTCATTGATGGAAGTTGTACTGAGTTTGCTGTCGTACAATAAGACGACAAACCTTTCCAGGACGGCAAAGACCGGCGATTCCGTTCACATTCAGAAACGGTTCTCGTGCTATAGCCAGAAAAGCATCAGTCAATTGGGGTAGCATGTCTCATACGCGCCAGGCTTTCTTCTTACTCGACCAGTGAAACCCAGAAGTGGTGTCACATCCAGTAAAGGCATGGAAGGCTGTAAGCGCTTCGGCACGATCTCAGAGAGTAGCAGAGAGCGATCCTATGTCCACACAAGTGTAGTGGGCACCCATGCCAAATGCTGCCCAGAGCTGAAGGTCATTGTGTTGAGACCGCAGTTTACTGTACATGCCAAGAAGAATCACAACCACATCCGTATCCACCGAGCGTACTTGAATAAGGCTGTGTCCACTTTGCAGGCGTCCAGGATGTGAAACACAATGCGCGTATCGGCCTCTTCATGATCACATCTGGCTAAATCGCTTTCAGCATCTTGCCCTGAAATGAACACAGAAATGCAAAATTAGAAACGAACGCTTTCACAAAATGTAGTTGGTAGGAAATCGTCATATAATGGTTTCTCATCAGAATTCCTAACCTGTCATAACAAGTCGTTTTCCAGGTGGAAGCGCCATCTTAGCTTCAGCCGTGAGGTAGGCAAATAGTTCCTCTTTGTTTTCTGAAACTTTCAGGAATTCCTCCCACTTGGCGGGAATCTTAGTCTGGTTACCAACTTTGAGTCGGGAGCCTGTACCGCGATCGTCATATAATGGTTTCTCATCAGAATTCCTAACCTGTCATAAGTCGTTTTCCAGGTGGAAGCGCCATCTTCGTAGCTTCAGCCGTGAGGTAGGCAAATAGTTCCTCTTTGTTTTCTGAAACTTTCAGGAATTCCTCCCACTTGGCGGGAATCTTAGTCTGGTTACCAACTTTGAGTCGGGAGCCTGTACCGCGCTTCTCGTGAGTTGCCTCCTTCAGACTGTCTTGAAGAAATCTATCCCAAACGACGTCAAGGCGGTTGGATGTATGGAGTTGTTGACATAGATATGGGTTGAATATGTGCTGAGCGTAATCTTGGAATGTTGACGCCGATTTTCTGGGTAGCGAATGAATCATTATGGCTCCATCGATTATTTTGCAATCATAGACGCTTGGTGGTTCCTCACTGTCATTTTTCGGTAGTAGGCATTCGAGAAGCTGGGATTTCGTGGTAAAAAACATCTTACCCTGATCAGAAATCGAATGAGGATAGGATTTGCTTTCATGTGAAAAAAATTCCGCCATGTCTCCTGATCGATTCTGGACTGACACGTACAACTGTCCAAACACAGAAATATCATCTTTCAGTTCTGCCATCTTTATTTTTGTCTTGGAAGCCGCTTTCAGTGTAGGTTTGAAGAGCTGGATGCTATTCCTCTTGATGGTTTGATGAATAGATGTCGACTTTTCGGTGAGTACATCCTTGACGAAACACTGGAATTTCTCAGTTCCGATCTTCTCTAGCGTCCGTAGGCAGTCAATGGCGGTCTCTGAGGCACATGTTTGATTCAAACTGATCAGCTCAGGGAAATGGTTCGAAAACGGATTCCCCATATTTGCAATCGCTCGGTACAGAAGCCGAACTTGTCTATGAAAAGTTTTCTGACTGGCGAATCCAGAATCGTAATTCTCATCTGATAAGTCCGTAGTCAGTCCCAGATCCGCTTCAAATTGCATTAATAAGCGTGACTGTTCCGGGGGCACACAAGAGCCATTGTCTCAACATTGCCGGGTTCTGAAGGAGACCAATGGCACCGCCACATCCCTTCACGATTTTACTCATTTGTTCGTGCGCCTCGTCGATCGGGATTGTTGAAAATTTATTCGAAGTCTTTGCAATCACCCATCCGCCATTCTGGAATTCCGTCGCTACTTCGTCCGGCAGCAGTTTCATGTCCTTCAGATACACGGGCAACCACCGAGCGTAGTTTGTATGATTGAATGCGAAAGCGAATGGGATTACCTCCTCCAAAACTCTCAGAAAGAGTTGAAAGTTACGCTCCCTGTGCGCCTTCACCATGGTCAAAACGAGTACCTCATATCGTCAGACCAAATCCCAGAAATAGTAGGTCGGGTGCTGCCTGCACATGAGTTTTCGCCAGGATTCCAATGTAATTGTGTCGTCGTCTGATGCCCCGTCAGCGATAAAGGCGTCTTGTTCCAGCAGAGACGAGCAGGTTACAGTAACCTGGTGTGCGTATCATAATAATTATAAGTAAGTAAGTAAGTATAATAATAATAATAATAATGCATTTATTTTATATAGCGCTTTTCAGGGAGCCCAAAGACGCTTTGACAGAGTGCAAAACATAATGCATAGCAAAACATAAAAACAATTGCAAAAAAACAAGAATCAATAGGGAAATACCCATAGCCAAAAGGAGGGAGAAGGAGAAGAGATAATCATGGCTTTTAAATGCTGTGGGTTAAATGTTGAATGCAGTGTTGAACAGGTGGGTCTTGAGTGATGTTTTGAATGTGGTGAGCGAGGAGGAGTCTCTGATGGTGTGAGGTAGTGAGTTCCAGAGGGTGGGAGCAGCAATGGAGAAGGCCCTGTCCCCCCAGGATCTGAATTTGGTCCGGATGGGGGCGCGGGGGGGGGGGGTCAGGAGGTTGGTACCAGCAGAGCGGAGGTTGCGGTTGGGAGTGTGTCCGGAGAGGAGGTCAGCCAGGTAGGATGGGGCCAGGTTATGGAGGGCTTTGTAGGTCAAGGAGGATTTTGTACTGGATTCTCTGGGAGATTGGGAGCCAGTGAAGCTTGTAAAGGACGGGGGTGATGTGGTCACGGGCCCGGGAACGGGTGAATAGACGGGCAGCGGAGTTCTGAATGTATTGGAGTTTATTGGTGATTGTTGAGGGTGAACCATAGAGGAGGCTATTGCAGTAGTCCAGACGGGAGGTGATGAAGGCGTGGATGAGGGTTTCTGCAGCCATGGAGGAGAGGGATGGACGGAGACGGGCGATGTTTTTCAGGTGAAAGAAGGCTGACTTTGTGATCTGTTTAGTGTATTTGTCGAAGGAGAGGGTTTGGTCAAAGATGATGCCAAGATTCCGGATGTGAGGGGAGGTGGATACTGGGATACCATCGATTTTGAGGGCAAAGTTATTGGTGGATTTTATGAGCGTTTTAGGGCCAATGATGATTATTTCAGATTTATCATAGTTAAGTTAATAAAGATGAGGAAATTGATTATGTGTTCATAATAATAGAAAAAATCGTTAGGATGGAGAAAATCGTCAGTGTCATCACTTTACAAACTACATACTCAGAGCAAACTCACCTGGTTCTCTTCAGATGAGACATTCAAGAATGACTCGGCAGTACCGGACCCCGTGATGTTTGCCTTCGTCAGAGCGTCTGTTCACCCAGAATGGTCAAGGAGATTTCTTGCGATATTCCAGAGACATTTCTATGTGTAGCCCTCCTAGCATGACGACGAAATGTTCCGCACCGTATTCCAGAGGCCATTTCCATTGTATTGACTTGGCAATGGCATAGAGTGGCTGATCGACTGTAAGAACCGCGACCTGTCCAGGGTTCAAGAAATTGAGGGCCGTTTTAACGACGTCCATACAATGTTTGATCATTGACGGTGTTGCAGACTTTTCGTAGAACAGTGGAAGCATAGCTGATATCGTTGTACAATTTATGGAGTCTTGGAGAGCGGCGTGGAAGGCAGACCATGTTACCATATCTCCCTGAGAAATTTTGCATTCTCGCATTTTTTGGATGCAGTAATCTATCCACTTGCTGAGCTCCGGTGCGGTTTCGCCAACTGTTTCCGTTTCTGCGGGCGTCAAAGATGGCTGGGTAGCGGGAGGCATGTACTCACATTTTGTTCCATTTGTTGGCACTTCCAAGACATCATGATAGCTCTTGAGCATCAGCGGCTGGGTACCCTTTGGGTGGAAATCCTATCGGTTCTCTAACTTCACCGGGATTGGTTTCTGAAATCTTCTGGAACAATGAAATACCAGTGCCGTGGAATGAAGATGTAGCGGATGTGGAGGATAAATTGTGGTCAATATTGTCCAGAGCCGCGACAGTAAAAATCTGTTTTCTGAGCTGAACTGGGCACACGACACCGTCCTCAATGAATCGCTCACTCAAAGACACAGCCATTGCCGACTCTATTTCCAGGACACGAGAATAAGAAATGCTGAGCCATAACTTGAAGAGGGCCTGAATGAGTATTTTGTCTCGAAACTGTGCGTGAATTCTCAGGCCAATATAGATCGGCAGCGGTGGAGGATACGTTTGCCTGTGGCCGTGATCCGTCAGTTCCCTTTTTCTTAGCATTAAGAAGTATTGTTTGACACGCGGTCAAACACGCTTGTGACTCAACTTTAGTTTGGTCTTTCAAGTCCGACCCATTCAAGATCATTGCGATCATTGACAGAAGAGACGTGGGTATGGCTTCCTTTTGGCATCCCGGATGAAAATTTCCAGAAAAGGTGAATTTCTTGTGTTCGAACAGGTCTCTGCGAATGATATTGGCAGCTTTCACGATTGTACGTGCTTCATCATAGTCCCGTGACGTCATATGGTCCTTCAGCAAGTACGATAGCGAATCTCTGTAAACTATCAACAAATTGCGTCCTTCAGAAACTGTCGTTGCTTCTGGAAATCATTCCAGTATTTCATTCTTTAGTCTGCTCCGGTTTGTCAGCTTGTCTATACCGAGGTCACTAAGGCGAGCTTGATACAAGTCATACAATTCACTGAGTTTGAACACAACTTGACCGTTCATAACAGAGTTTTCAACATACGTGAAAAGTTCAACACGAGCTCGCGACTGGGACATCATTTCCAACTCATCTGCCGATGTCTTTTGTTCGTTTCTTTTCAGCGAACGATGGCGATTCCGAAACTTTGTGAGGCAATCGAAATGATATTTTGCTTCGATTGAAATCAAATCAGAACCTCCATTCAATCTAGCTAATAAATCGCCGTCCTGCAATTCTATGGCCATTTGGCGAATTTTTTTATCAGCACCAAAAGTAATGCACTCGTGAAGATCAGTTCCAACTGTACCGTCCCTGCCACAGAACAAACATTGTCGCTTTGTGTCGTCCACAGACCCGTGACGTTTGCTACGTTTTGCAGTTGCGGCGGCGTCGTCGAAGTCCAGGCTGGCCCGTTTCCGAATTCGTTCAAGCTTTTGATCGTTGAATTTTGAGTAGCACGATTTGTGCCACTTCGCGGTGTTTGAGATCAGCTTGCTAACGTCCTCCGGGATGAAGGGCACATTTACTGGCATAGCTTCTAGCTCTCGGAATATGCGAACGTTCTCCAGGAATTTAGTATACCCTTCCGACTTTTCATCCCTTCTGTTGAACGCATCCAGCGGGCATCTCAGATTTTCCTGAGTTATCTTCTGACAAATCAGGCACTTATTCCAGTCGGTAGGCCGGCTGGTCTCGGCCTCCGCGAGTAACTGAAAGAGACCAAAAGATACAATTAATATCTCAATACAGAATTGTATCCCAAAATAATTTGTTTCATAAAATACTTGTTTTGTTATAGTGAAAATTCTGGAGCATGCCTCCGAACCCAGCAGCTCGAGGCGCCCTGACCTACTCATCTAAAATATCTGCCACCCCTCATAATAAAAAGTTCCTTTCCACCCATGAAAAGGTTTGAAGAATTGATAGAAATATGTAATTATGTAATTTAACTACTTCACTTGAAATAGCTAATTGCTATATAGAATATATCCATCAAAAAAGCAATTTCTGTCAGGTTTGCTGTCACAACAGGGGATGGTCTGTTTTACTAAATACACAGCAGGCTTGCCTAGGAGAAAGATGGGTGTTCTAAGCATTCAGTCTATTTTTCTCTGGGGATGGTATTTTTTTCAAAACCCCATTTGGAGAGTCGCGAGAGCAAAAAAATAATGGTAGGATGACTTGCCTTACCCCTCCCTTTTTTACATTCGGGCCCAAAATTTTTCGTGGTGGGAGGGAGGTTAACAGAGAATAACTCCACATAGAGCACATAAATGGCATATTATAAAGCTGAAATGGCTCATGTGCAGACCCTTTTCGCCAAATTACTTCCCTGCTACCCACACCCGCTCGCTATGGGTGTAACAACATCGTTTTTTCGGAAATAACAGAAAAAAATCCAACCAAAAAAAACGTCTTGTTCGTCACATATTGCCCACAACAGATGTGTATTTAGGATTAAGACTCGCAAATACTACGTAATACATCAGTTAAACAGCTAGTTTTACTAAATCTGAACCTTCAAAATGTCTCGACTGCATCAATAAATACTCAAAACAATTCAAAATTATTCAAAATCGCACTTACCGCCACCATTTTGCGAAGAAATGCTCTGCCTCCATCGGAAAATGAAGCACGAAAAGGGCGTTCCCGTCGGTTCCGCACTGCGGCGACGCCCATTTTCCCCTACCGTACATAGCGCCCTCTTGTGGGCGTATAGTAACCGATCTCGATTGTCGTCTTATTGAAATTGCTTGTAGGCATGATAGGGAACCCACACACAAAAAATGGTACTTTTGTCCAGCAGGTAAATATTGTTCCCTTATCTGACCACACTAGATGGTGCAATATCAAGCCCAACATGTAACTGAAGCCCAACAATATCAAGCTTTTGGCTCGATGCCAAAAAAAATAAGCAACTTCGCGTCTTTGTATAAAGTTCACGTTGCACAATAGTCATGCACAATAAATAGTCACTGCGAAGGACATTTGTTAAATCGCTAGGTGCTTTCCTAGATACGGGGAGTGTTCCTCATGGTCTATGATGCTATACTATAATATAATGTACTGTACTGTTGAATACTGCATGGATTGCATCATCGGATGCACCAGATTGTTTAGCACAAGACTTAAAGGTCAAATTGCCTGTTTGCTCAGTCATCTTGGTCATGTTCTTCTTTGATTTCAATTTCTGCGCATTTGGCATCGATGCTTCAGCCACCATAACCTGATTGGGAATTCCTTATTTGCTTTATTGTTATTTTTAATGAGGTTGTTTGTTCATGTTTTTGCAAGGGTTCTATTGGTTGATTTGTGCTTTCAGTGATGGAAGAGAAAGTTATTCCAGTTCGTGTGGCCATCCGTTGCCGGCCTCTTGTTCCTCGAGAGTTGGCTGAAGGATGCAAGACGTGCATATCCTTTGTACCTGGGGAGCCGCAGGTAAATGCATATTTTGCGATGGCTCGTCATCGACTTCACTCTAGTTCTTCATTTGTCCTTTAAATGAGATCAAACATTAGTGGGATGCTGTAATGTGGGCAGAGGCATATCAATTGATGCATTTGCATCTAATTATATTTCCTAGTTGTTGAAGTGTCCTCGTATTGAAATATAATTTGGTGTTGATAATCTCCCGATATGTATTCTTCTGTTCTCTCCAGATTATTGTTGGTACGGAGAAGGCGTTCACATTTGATTACACGTTTGACCCTGCAACTAAGCAGGAAGAGGTGTTCAATGCTACTGTTGCTCCTCTGCTTTGTGGTATTTTCGATGGTAATTGTTTTCCTCTTTTCTTTTTGTAAACTCATTTATTTATAAAGGTCAAAAGTCGAGGCTGTATAAATCAATTTTCATTTTGTATGGTTAAAAAAAACTGTTTTCGTTATTTTGAGCATACAGAAGCAGACTGCTGAATACAAATGGATGTGGATGAGCTTTGCTTTTTTACATACTTCCTAGTTTGTTCCTCTTTTTGCAAAGAGTAGGTGATCTATCGATGCACCATGACCAAATTGCGAAATTCCTGCCCTAACTACCACTGAAGGCAATGGTTACCCACCCTGTATAATCCTTGCCAAGAAACTATTCTGGCATCATTGATGCTGTTTAACAGTGTATGGTACATCTCAAAGAATACATTTCAGTGTTTTCTGAACATGCAACTACAGAGTGATTGAATATGATCTTGATTGTCCCAAGTCAGAAACGAGTATAATTTTGGTTTTGTTAAACCCATCCTTAAGATATTTTATTTTGTTGACAGCATTGCACTTTGAGTGCTGATAGAGCTCTGAGAAGAAGGCCTAACCAGGAAAAGGGAATTGATAAATCAAATATTTGATTTCATTGACTTGATAAATTGATTGATAAATCATTGACTCAAGAAAATGTATTGTTGCTGAAGTTTTGAGAATTTTTTTTTTTTTTTAGGTTACAATGCCACAGTCCTGGCATATGGTCAAACTGGCTCAGGTAAAACATTCACCATGGGGGGAACTTACACAACCAATCAGGATGATTATGAAGTTGGAGTTATTCCCCGGGTCATACACCATCTCTTTGATGGTATATCTCAAAGATCCGAGATCGAATTTGTGCTCAAAGTTTCCTACCTCGAGGTAACTGAAAATGTTGAGATTGTTTTGTGGGTGTGAAATTTTGTTTTCTGTGACTTTGCAACTTGAGATTTCCTTTTTATTTTATCGATTTATTTTGCAGGTTTACAATGAAGAGATCATCGATTTGCTCCACAACTCAAAAGAACATCAAGTGTTGAGCATCAGAGAAAATGCCAAAGAGGGCCTAAAGGCAAGTGTGGATTTGGATTTCTGAAATGAGATGTTTTTATGCCTGCAGTGTGTCACGATGGCTGTTTCTTCGACTATTTAAAATTGTAATAACGTCCCCAGGTAGCCGGTTTGACAGAGCAAATTGTTTGCACTGCTGAGGAGATGGTGAGATGCTTGGAGCTGGGGAATTCAGCTCGAACTGTGCGTTCAACGGCGATTAATGCACAGTCATCCCGCTCGCATGCAATATTCACAATCTCCATGGAACAAAAGCGTGCAGAACAACGGTGAGGGGCAATGTCGGAACATTTTGTCATGTGACTGAGGAAAGGTAAAAGGCATTACCCCAAATGGCTACTATAATGACTGACATGTCGTTAACCTGTTGTACCTTTCCCTTCCTTTCAAACCTTATTGGGCATGAATGTGACAGCTGCTGTTGTTGCAAGTTTCATTTGGTAGACGTCGCTGGGTCAGAATGTCAAAAGAAGACTAAAACTGAGGGTGTTCGTCTCAAAGAGGGAATCAACATCAACCGTGGTCTTCTTGCCTTGGGAAATGTTATCAGTGCCCTTGGAGAGGATTCGGGAAGGAAGGGCCACATTCCTTACCGTGACTCAAAGCTCACGCGCCTGTTGCAAGGTGATGGCCGATTGGACCCACATTATGCAGTCTCATTATACCAACTCTGTTTTCTCACTGGTTGCACTTCACCCACAGATTCCCTTGGTGGCAACAGTCACACATTGATGGTGGCATGTATCAGTCCAGCTGATGCCCACCTTGAGGAAACTGTGAACACTCTTCGCTTTGCAGACCGTGCACGCAAGATAAAAAACAAGCCAATTGTGAAACGTGATCCTCAGGCTGCGGAGATGCTGGCCCTGAAACAGCAAGTGAGGGCTTCTTCTTCTCTTCTGTAGATGGTGGAATTAATTTTTCTTAACTATATTACCAATGCTTGAGCAAAGCATTGTATCCTACAAGGATATGAAAGCTTGGTACCTTCTGTAAACTTAAAATTGAATGCGGAAAACCATGTCTTACCTTCTCCCCTTCCTCCCCCTCAACCCCCTCCCAATTTATATATATATATATATATATATATATATATATATATATATATATATATATATATATATATATATTTGTACTACATGCAGGTACAGCAGCTAAGTGTACAACTTTTGCAAGCGACAGGTGGAAGGGCACCGGAGCAGCTCAGGTACGCTTTTTTTTTTTGCATTGCTTTATTACACATGGTAGTTACATGCTTAACTTGAAAGGCACTCGGTAGAGCACATACCTCCACCAGGCTGAACAGGTTACGTTTTGTATCTCACTTGGCCAGATCTGGATTCAGACCTGAACTAAAATCTAATCTGTTTGTTCTTTTCTCCGACCCAACTCATCCACCAAGTTTTGTCATAACTCGTCCACAACCTTTTGAGATGTCTTCCTATATATTGTTTTTGGCCCTATCACTCAATGGCAAAGAACCACTTAATTTTTTTTTTTTTCATGTCTGCATTCAGACCTTCGGAAATTTTATCAATTCGTTCTTGTCACACACACAACCGGTTACGTGCAGCCGAGCTAAACCCTGGGTGGGAGTCTGCTACCTGATGGAGCAAATTAATGGGGCTATTATGTTCACGCAAAGCTGAAAAAAATGAAGGAAAAGACAACCGGGAAGATTTGAAGCAGTTTACTAAATCGGTTTTTGGCAATTATCTTAAAAACCATTGACTTTTGGATATGAAAATGTATTACTGACCCCCCATAATGTGGCCATTGCGCAAATTTTGAGTGGTCGGGCAACCTCCTAGGTCCAACGGTTCTGTAGATACAGTCACGGCAAAAAAGGGGGCGTGGCCCAAAAAGGGGTGTGGCCATTTCAGCTATTTTGCCGTCAGTGGCAAATGTGTTACCAACCAAATATTGTTCCTGGACCTTCAATTAGTGGATTCCTGAAGAGTTTAGGTCTGTACAATAAAGTGCATACTCAACCACCATGAGCTACTCTAGTATAGCTACTGAGTGATTAAATAAGGACTTTCTTATTGTATATTTTCTAAATATTAAATCATAAATGTCCCTGCAATGGCATTATAAAACGTCGCTGCAACGTTTACGCATTGTTATGATTGCTTGGTGCCGAAGAGTCTGAAGCAGCACATTCTTCTCATTAAAGGATTTGTAAATGCAGATCTGCTCCCAGCAGGGAGCACCCGCATCCCAATATTTCACTTGACCAATCACATTGTATCCCCCGATCCTTGCGCCCTCCCACCCAAACTTTTACCCAACCAATCCGACTGCTCTGCTCCCCTCTCTTCGCTCCTCCCCCCTCCTCTTGCTCCTCCCACTTGAAATGTTTTAAAAATCAGAACGAATGACCAAATAACCAGGATTATCACTGGGTGTGTAGGATGTTGGTTTGCTGTACTTAGAATTCTGTATGTTTACACTGTATGTTGACTGTATACTGTGCATGCTACTGTATCCTTATGATGTTTCCTTTGATGTACATCTCTATACGTACCAGGATTTTCACTTGGGACCTTCTGTGAATCTTGAAATGTAATTTGTGAATTGTATTATGGTTTGATAAAGGTTATTGTTTGCTTGTTGTTATTTCCTTTTAGACAGAAAGTGTTATCCTCCTCGGGAATTAAATTTGTGACTTTCTTCTGACAAGTTGATGGACATTGAATTTCTTGGTTCATATATTACATACTATGGTAGGGAAAATATCCACGACAGCCGCCATATTTGTTTTAACACAAAAGCCTTAACCACTGAAAACACGTCCTGGTGAGAGTCTGCAATCTCTGATTTTTTTTTTCATTTTTTTTTTTCTAGTTTTGTTACCCCAAATGGCCGATTTAGAATAGGTACACCGTATCCCTGCGTATCGTAAGAGGCGACCAAGGGTTGGCGTCAGGAAGGGCATCCGGCCATAAAAACATTGCCTCAAACAGGGAACCATGATTGTCATGGGGCCCGCAAGGCTAACTCCCGCTCTAGCGGGGAAAAATGGCCTTAAAACGATCATTCATTCATATATAAAAATTTTCTCTCTATCTCCACTTCTTCTGGTTCTGGAACTGAACCGTAATCTCCATTTCCGTGTTAATGTATTAATTTGTTGCTGGCATTGTTTGTGTGGAAATGTAGTCATGGAAATGAAGAGCGAGAGCAACAGCTCACTGAGCGCAATGTCGACCTACAAAAGCATGTTGATCGCCTGGAACGCCAAAATTCTCAACTGAGCGAGCAAGTTGTGTTGGTACGTCAACAAAAAAGCCAAGGCATGGCTGGTTGTTGTGCAGCTTCATACCTCCACATTGTTGTGGAATACTGATTCACCCTTGAATGAGTCTTCACCCATAACGGCCTTTACCACTTTTCAATAACATTGATTGTGGTTTTTTGGGGGGGTTTTTTTTCTTCTTCTTCTTCTTCCCCTCCCCCTCCAATTGTGTATATATGTGTATATATATAATATATACACACACACACACACACTTTTTTTTCTTTTTTTTTCCCCCTCCAATTAAACATTTTCTTTGTAATCTACTTTTAGCTGGAGATGCAGAAAGAGAAAGTTCAGAAATCTATCGAGGATGTGAAACAGCATGAAGGGTATGTCATCCATCAACCTGCATACTTACACATTAATCGTGTTGCGTTTTTGTTTCATTTTTTTTTCTTCCCCTCTCCACCCCCAATTAGTACTGTAGATTCATCAATTCATCAATTAGTACTGTAGATTCAGCCTGGTGTTGGCTTAGCGGCTAGGGTGCCAGCTTAGGATCCTGGGTTTGAATCCCGGTCGATTGCTGAATTAACGCCAGGGGGGTTGACTCAGCCTGTCATCCTTCCGAGGTCGGCTAATTGAGTACCAGTTCACATAACTTAACTTTGCATGAGCGCCATCTTGTGGCATTAAACATATAACCCTGACATTCACTTAACATTGGATGAGCGCCCTGTTGTGGCATTAAACATGAAGTGATGCGAGTTGACAAAGTGGAAGTTGCAAGGCGGCCATCTTGGATTTTGACGTGGCGACCCAATTTACAATAGCGTTCTTCCTTATGCCGAGATGCACCCACACACCAAATCAGAAGTTGGTACTTCGCTTATTTTTCAAGATATTCATCTCAACGTTCAGTGGAACACACCTGGACGACACCTGGATTCACCTGGACGACAATCTTGCGCATGTGCAAATGCGCTGTTATGGTGTTGATGTGATGCTCTCAAAGACTGGCGCATGCGCAAATGGACGCGCTGGATTGCAAGGTCACGTGTGGACATGTACGTCATATGTGGATGGAACACAGCCGGTTCTCAATCTTGCGCATGCGAAAATGCGCTGTTATGGTGTTGATGTGCTCTGAAAGACTTTGGCGCATGCGCAAATGGATGCGCTGGATTGCAAGGTCACGTGTGGTCATGTACGTCATATGCACAATCTTCTTTAGCATCCCTTCGAAGGACCGCAGCATTTGTTCCATTTGTTGGCACGCGCGTCGGTGGGCACCCGGTTTTGCACACGTGGGCATGTGTTAAGTGTCTTTTTCGATACATGTCCGGGGCCTGTCACCCCCATTACCACTCCCCCCAGGAGTTATTTCAGGCCCTTTCCTGGGCCCCAAACACACCAAACACATGTTCTGTGTCTGACATGTTGGGTGTCGTGTCTTCTGGACCAAGTACTGAGGTGAAATATTGTTTGTTTACTTGTCATTTTTGCATTTAACTAGTGTAGTCTTGTGTGCATTCTGGGAATAGCCTGAGAAGCACATGTTTTGGTTTTCTTTGGTAGGAGGGTTTTTTTTTTTTTTTTTTTTTTTTTTTTTTGGTGTGTTTCTATATTGATGATTGATAAATCTTGTTTCCATGCAAAATGTTCCTTAACTCGAATAATTGACCCACTGTGTAACAAAGCAGGTATGGTTAGTGCGATTAGCACCAAATACCAGTAGTGCAATTAGCACCACGACGGATTCACAGTAGAAAGTGACTTTAAAATATTTGCATTTAAAGATTGCACTGTTATAGTACCGCACAGTTACGCTATCGGATGCTATAATTGAATTACTATCAATCCAATTGGACAGCTGGGTTTTTGTCTGCTGAGTAGTTGGAACTGTGAGTTAGGTACCTGGCTGTGCTGTTTGTTGCAGGTGTGGTGTGGACATCAGTGCAACATTGAGTATTCCCTTTCAGTGCATTTGCAGAGTCGTTGGATGTGCTTGCAAATGGAGGAATTGAGTTAAGAAAACCGTTTGAACTTCTGCAGAACCTTCAGAGCAAGATCACTGAGCTGGAGGTATTCTGGAGTAACAAGTGTTCTTAAAAAAACCAAAAAAACAACAACTTTTGTTCGTTTTTTGTTAAAAAAAAAACAAAATTGTTATTTAATTTACTTTTTGTTTTGTGCAGGTGCTTTTTCTGCTTTGTGGGAATTCTCACGTTTTATGTTTTATTTCTGCTGTAGGGTTCAGGTGAAGTTGCGGAGCCTTTCTCGGTGCAATATGACGAGCGACAGGTAAAGTTGTCTCTAGAGCTGCTGCAATTGGACCAAACACTGGCCATGAAGAAAGAGCTGGCTCGCCATGTCACGCTAGTTGACACGACCGTGCTTGCAGATAATGGCAGTTACCAGGTAAATGGAAATGCATTGTGTGATGGGTTTTTATTTTTTTGGGGTTTTAATTTTTGTTTTTTTTCCTTTGGATTATTGGGCATTGAGGTTTAAAAATAAATTAATTAATGTGTACCATTTTTACCTCTTTCATCAGGATAATCTTTTGGAACTAGAAAAAAAAGTTCAAAACCTTGAGCGTGAGAAAGAGGAGCAACATGCTGCGGCCAAGAAAGAAGCCATCCATGCCAAGTATGAATTGTTAATGTACCCTGATCCTTATCCATATTGGATTAAATATCAAGTCTGCAGGTTTTGGAAAGGCAACATTGTCAACATTGCCATATGGCCCAAAAGTTATTCTCGTATGGGAGAATAAAAAATAAAAAAATTCTTCATAATGTGTCACTGCCATTTTCATTCAAGGATCAGTGAGAAGCGTCGGAAAAGGCTGCAGGACCTCGCAAGTGAAATGGCGTCGCTGAAGAAGAAAATTGTTGAGCAAACTAAGCTCCTCGACCACAAGCAGAGAACTGACAAAACGGTCTCCCAACTCAATGATGAGATCCAGGTAATGGGTTGCACTGTAGTTTGAGAAATTGATTTATCTTGGCCAGGCCAGTGGTTGATGTTTCCCCATCTTCAGGTGCACCTGAACCAACGTGTACATCTCATCAAGAGTATCAAAGATGATTCAACCAAGTTCCGTCAGTGGTGTGTACAAAAGAACCGTGAGGTTCAACAGCTCAAGCAGAAGGTCAGCTTGTGCAATGAGACTTCTGAAGCATAGACCAGAAGTTTGGTTGGCTATCTTGTTTCGATTGTGAATGAAGCTTGTTTTGATTGTGAAAAAAAAAAAAATTAATAATAATAATAATAAGTCAAAAATAAAGAAACTAAATAATTCATTTATCAATCAATAAATAATTAATCGATTAATTGCTTAATCAATAAATCAAAAATAGCCTTTCCTGCGAAATAAAAAAAAAAATTCTTTCTTTTTTGTATACAAATACATTAAACATTAATCATACAAAAGTCAAACCGACACACAAAACACAAAAAACAAGGGGAGCGGCAGACAAGAGGGGGAAGGACACAAACACAACATTTGAGAGCAGGGACATCGGGAGGACTTGGGGGGGGGGGAGGTGGGAGAGGTATAAAACATATGAACACTGCAAGGACTCTGGGGTGAATTACCGGGGTTAGAAAAGATCAAGGTTTTCGATGGGGGAAGATAGATGGTGGTGAACAGCTGTTTTAAAGACCTGGAGGGAGGAGTGGGATTGAAGGGAGTGGGGGAGTTTGTTCCAGAGGCGGGAGAAAAGGGGAATGAAAGAGTGAAGGTGAGCAGAGAGACTCGACTTTGGCAGTTTAACCATAAGAGGGTTGCAGGCAGATCTTGTGCGACCTGAAGGAATATTGGGGGGACAGAGCTGGGGGAGCAAGGCTGGAGAGGAGTCGGTGGAAGACAGAAAGACCACCAACCTGCCTGCGGTGAGTGAGTGAAAGGCCCTTGGAGTTGACTTCATCGCAGGAGATTCCAATGATTCTGAAAGCTTTGGCCTCCACACCTTGCTCGGCTTCACGCTGTTAGGCAGGAGCACCAGCCCAGAGGGGGGGGAACAGTATTCCATTGAGCTGCGGATGAAAGCCTTATATGTGGTGAGGAGCTCAGGTGTGCCAAGGAATGACTGCGCACGACGGAGGATGCCCAGTCGGCGACTGGCTTTGGAGGCCAGCTTGGAAATGTGGTTTTCCCAAGAAAGATCATGGGATGTCCAAATCATTGGATCTTGGTCATTGGCATTGGCACTTGGTCGTTGGCATGTCCAAATATCAGCTTCCTAACTCAAAAGGTGCCTGACATTTAAGACTAAGGATTTAAAGGATTAAAATTTAAAGGATTTAAATTATTTAAAGGATTTAAATATTATAATAATTTAATTATTATTATTAAATTATTAAATTAAAAATCAAAATTATTAAATTTAAATTAAATTATTTAATTTCAAGGATTTTAAGGATTTTAAAGGATTAAAATTTAAAAATTAAATAATTAAAATTTAAAGGATTTAAAGGATGAGGAGACTAAAGAAATGTATCAGTACTTAATCGATAATAATTAAGTAATTCATCAATTAGTTGATTATTCAAAAAACAACAAAATCCCGTTTTTGACAAAGTACTGACTATTGTGCCGAAATTTCAGCTTCCCAGCTCGAAGGATGGCTGAGATATCGCCCGGACAAACAAACAAGAAAACAAGAAAACAAACAACCAGAGTGAAAATTGAGTATTCCCTTTCAGCGTGCGTCATTGCCGAGCCCCCTTCGGTGTCCGGCAATGACGTTATACAAAGCGCCTGGAGATGGCATAGGAAAGGAGTGGTGTACAAAAGCTCGAGGGAGATGAGCTAGTCCAAGATAGCCAATGAAAGGTTTCTGTTGGATATATGTCATCTTAGGATGCAGTGGTTTTTTTCAAAGGGAGAGATCCAAGCAATATTGTGGAGTAGGCCTCTATTTTTGGGCCATATAGAAAGGGCCTGCCATTCTTGCATCACCCAACCAAGGAAAACTCCTCCTTGTTCGTCTTTATTTTAATTTTTATTTTTATTTTCCTTTAAAAAAAATAATAAAGTAAACCGATGTACACTTTTTAGGAGAGAAAGCACCAGTTTGAGGTGCTGAGGATGGAGAGGGGCTATGAAAAGCAGATGGCCGTTCTTCGACGCAAAACTGAAGAGGTGAGCCCTTGGTCTTTAGCGGCCAAAGGGCTGCAGGAATTTTGACCAAGCCTAAATTGCCCTTCCTTGGGTGAGCCCCCCCTTGTGTGTCATTCTCTTATCTAGGCAGCTCGCCGGTTGAGAGATGCACTGCAGCGGCAGAAGGAAGCTGGGGAGCAACGCAAGGGACAGCAGCAGAAGGGCAAGGAAGGAATGGCTGCTTGGATCAAGGTCTTCATCTTCTGATGACCAGAATTTTTGATTAACATTATGTATCTTGAGGGGAGGGAGGAATTGCAAGAGTCATTACATGAATCATTTAATAATCTTGGGTGTACTGTATGTGGATCCAAATACCTCTATAACCATTCTCATGAGATAGAAAGCTTGTAGTTGGTGCTAGCTTCATGTTTTAATGCCAAGGTTGAGGGTTTGGTATGCTGGCATTTCAAAAACCTGGGGTTTTGTTTTTCATGCTGATTGCTTTGACCTCAGGGCTTGTTGACCATTGAGGTAGAGGTCTTGGTAAGCATGGAGGAGGTAAGATGTCACCTCAATAACCTTTTGGATGACCACATGCTTGCCCGGGATTTGGCACAGCTGCAGCGCAACAAGGAGGACATTTCCCAGCCTATTAAAAAATCTCGGGTAAGGTCATGTGATCAAGTGAATTAAAAAATTAAGTTTTAACCAAGTCATTTGTCACTCCTGGGTTCCATTCTAACCTCTGTCTATTTGTCATCTGTAGCGAAGAACGTTCGGCAGCAGGGAACGCGAACAAGATTGTGACATTGACGAGCAGATCAAAAGTTTGGAAACTGAGATGGAACTGAGGTACATATTTTACTGTCTACGAATCAAGAATTTCAATCAGTGCATCCTGCCAGTTTTTCATATAATTTATCCAACCAGTGATTCTCAATGCAAGGTTTTTTTTTTTTTGTCCCCCGTCGCACTGCGGAGCGAAAGAGGACTATGGTTTTCCCCTCCGTGCATGCGTAAGCGAAGGACCGAATTCTAATTTGGTGTGTGGGTGCAACCCACGTCAAAATCCAAGATGGCCACCGCCATGTATGTCTGACGCCATGTATGTCTGAACCTTGAGCTTAATATCTTGAAAAATAAGCGAAGTACCAACTTCTAATCTGGTGTGTGGGTGTATCTAGGCATAAGGAAGAACACTTGAAAATTGGGTCGCCACGTCAAAATCCAAGATGGCCGCCTTGCATCTTCCACTTTGTCAACTCGCATCACTTCAACGACGGGGGACCTAGGCGTAATGCTTGTTTTTTTTTTGTTGTTTTTTTGCCAAGTTTATTTTAAAACTTCCTCCACAGGTCTGCACAGATTGCTGACATGCAACAAAAGCTGGCTGATGTGGATGGTGATGAGCGTGTGCCATTTTGGGATGGCTTCAGCTTGATTGAGGCTAAGTCTGCCCTCAAGTGGCTTATGAAGGAGGTATGAGAGCCTTTTCTCTGTGTCGGGAAGATCCCTCTCCTTTATTTAAAAGAATAAAAATTATTCTCCTTGCTTATTATTATTATTTTTATTATCCTTATTATTATTATTTTTTTCTCCAGATGAATAAGGAATGGTACACTCCACTAATTTTTGTGGGTGGTGTGTATATTTGATGTTTCACTCCAGGTGGTTGCCACACGGGTGCGGTGTGGGGTTAAGGAAAGAGAAGTGGTTGAGTTCACCAAGCAGGTGTCACAGGAGCGACAGCGAGCAAGCGAGGCCGCAGGTATTGCATGCGAGGCTCAAGAACATCAAGATCAGGTATTGCATGTCAGGTGGTGGATGGTAAATTCTGGCTCTGGACTCTGGTGTTCAACTTTGATATTATGCTATTGAAGCAATGTTAACCACCTTCAAGCACCTCCCTTTTTCCGACAGATGATCCTGATAAATCAGCGACAACAAGAAGCAGAAGACAAGGTAACTTCTGCCTTTCAGAATTTGTGGCTGAGAACTTTTTATTTCTGGGTGTATAAAAGGCAGATGCACTTTTGTTCCAAAAAAGATGTTACTTTGCCAAGCCTAAAATCCAAGGCATCTTCTGCACAATAGATTATGCAAAAATGGTGGAACTTTTATAATACAGGTACTTCCAACTCTTCCCTTTCTATATAAACAACGATGTAGAATAACTAGTGGTTACGTCCATATCTTCAAGTTAAATGGCAAAGGTGGTTGGCTGTTTTTTATTTTCTTTTTTTGGAAATTTGACCTACCAGATTGCATGAACTGTGCCAACAATTTTTGTGCCACATTTGGAGATGGGATGAGCAGTGGGGTGGTCGACCCAACTCCACTCATGCCAAATGAGTCTGTTCATGATCAAATACTTTCAAAACCAAAGGAACAGCATGTTTCCATCAAATTCCAATATTTTCACTTGCTTAATTGGCTGTTTTGCTGTCCCAGCCATGTCTGCATACTGCTGGGGTGGGCTTGGGGTGAGGGGGTAAAGATTGTCATGCAAACTGTCATTACTTGTGATTGCCACATACAAGTGAGTTTCCAAATTTTGTTTATGTTAATCCTCAAGCATTTAAAAAGACGTGGCAGAGGAACAACCATAGGTTGTCTATTATTGCATAGGCTTGATGGGCCTAATGGCCTCCTGCATGGAATGAAGTTCCTTATAAGGGAACTCTTATTGTTTTGCTTCAATGTCGATTTGTGTTTTTGTCGATTTACAGCTTGTATGGTCGAATTCACTTTGTTTTTCTTTGTTTCTGGGTTTTTCAGCAGAAAGCTTTGAATGTCTCTGATGAGCAAAAAACCCCTCCAAAGGTTAGGCCTTCATAAATTCCCAAGTAATCTTTTACCTGTCTCTTCCTTTGAGGTTGAAAGTTGACCATTGTCTTTGGTATATCTCTTGTGTTGTGGTGCATTTAAGTTGCAAATGTGATTTATTCTTGGTGTGTGTAATGCAAGTTGGTCATGTCTGATGGGAAATACAGTTTGTTTGAAATAAATCACAAATATCAGAAGAAAGTTTTTAAAATTTAGAACTATTCTCACTCAGATTTAAACATCACCGTAATATTATGCGGTTGCTTCAACGTTTTCAGTTGCAATGTCTTCAACATCTGTTTTGGAAAATATCAGTTAATGTGTTCGTTTTAATGCTGCCTCTTGCCTGTAACCCGGTTTGTAAACGAGACTCTTGAAATCGTATGGATGATTTGCATTCAAACGCACAATCGAAATATGAAGATAACTGATGAAATTAACAAATAATGCTGAAGCTGTCCATTTGTTTTCCTTTCATAACCTCAACGATGATGCAGGAACAACGGACAGGTGACCAAAATAGTGACCAGAGCCCCAGAGGTGAACAGCCGCAGGATGGTGTTGAGGTTCCCCCAGAAACGTCTTTCTTCTCCATTCCTGACATCGCTCCTTCACCAAATAAAAGGTAACATCCCTTTGCAAGTCATTGGGTTCATTACGTAATTTTTTTTTATGGCAGGGTTATCCAGTGTTTTGCTGGGGGGGGGGGGGGGGGTGGGGTGTGGAGGGGGTTGGGGTGAGAGGGTGGCAGGACAGCCAGCAGAGAGGGGACAGGGGAAAAACTGAAAAGGGGTAGGAGAACCGATGGGGTTTGGGGGGGGGGGGCGAAGGGAGGAGGGGGAAAGAGTCCGTAAGGCGTGGTTGCAGGAAGAGACGGGGTTAAATTTGGGTTTATATAAAATGGTGAGTTGAGGCAATGCTGGTGTGTAAAGGAGTCTTTGTGGTTTTCATGGGTCTTGAGAATCTTTGGGGTCCAAATGGTCTTTGGAGTGTTCAGGGTTTTCAAGGGTCTTGATCTCCCAAGCATATCCTGCAGCATGGAAAGATTATTCTCCCAAGCATGTAAAGAGGGGTCTTCATAGGCTAAAGTGGTGGACAAAATACTCTTTTGACAATCCCCTGGTCGGATTTGGAACCCAGACAGGATTAGTTTTATTTATTTCGATTTTGAGAAGTATTTGTTTTATCGGGGTGAGATGTTTTCACTTTCGAATAACTTCCTGAGCCCAATGTTTTTTCAAATTAGCACGATATCATGCTGACGTGCCATCTATTGACTCACGAGAAGCTGCTGAGGGCATTTCTCCGGTTGTTGTATTTTGCCATTTTCAGAGTGATTGATAGATTAGGACCTGGGATAGCGGCACTTGAGCATGCACCCATTGTTAAGCCCAAAGCTCCCAGTCTCACTCACCTGCACCCTTGTACGATAGAGTATCCATTGTTTCCACCATTCATCCTACACCACCTTTAATTTTGTGCAACAGTTGGGCAAGTTATCTCATCAGTGTCGAGAAAAGTGTGAAAATATCAGACCACTTGACCATATTCACGAGGGCAGTTGACCGTGTCTTGTTTTCTGGGTGGCTTCCCATTCTTTCAGACGTGCAAGTGCAAATTGCTGAAAGAATGTGACGTTGATGTTGACATGTTTCATGATGTAATTTGCCATGATAGTTTTATAAATGCTTGCTGTAATAATGACCTGCTCTAATTTTTATTCGTGAAACATTTAGGCCATGGGCCAGACATGGTCCTCGTGCACCCCCCCCCCCCCCCCACAACTCTACCACCCCATATACTTTTGAAGCACTCGGGTCCCCTCAACATGAAATCAACTGGTAACAGTAAATAAACTGGTTCTTACTATTCATTTTTCACACATATTTGATGGTACCCTTAAAATATATCTTTTCCGTGTCGTTATGTTCCCCGAGATGGCTGAAAGTGGTCTGAGTTATACAAGTTATATATCATCTGAAAGGTAATTATCTGCTGGTCATTATAAATGGCATATATTTTAAATTTAGTGTTACCATTGGCCTCAAAAATCAAGTCGAACAGCTATACCCCATGTTTCGCTGTGTCAAACTAACACTTCAAATCCAGCCGCACTAGAATTGATTCACATTAATAACAAATGTCTGGACATTCTTCATAAAAATACCTTTCATTTGATACCAAATGTGTATTTTTGTCAATAAAAATCTATCAGATATGACACTTCAAACAGAATGCAGGTGTGCCGACAATCGCGATAACTGCACGAAATGATCGCGTTGATAGACATTGTCAGTCATGGAAGGTGCTTTAATTGGAAAGTGAAATATCATTCAATTGCTCATTGTTACTTGACAATATATTATTAAGTCACACTTTACCTCGATTTAGTTACAGGAATACATGCATGTTGCAAATGAAGCAGCTTTGTCAACCACTCGCTACTATTCAGAAATTTACCAGCTAGAACATCAGCTAGAATCTAGCATCAGCGAGAACTAGAAGAAGTTCACAAGAAAGCTTTTAAAGTAGTTTGTGATGTTGTAGATAAGGAGGTGTTACATAGCCACAAGGTTGTGAAACTATCAGACTTGAGAGCATTGTATGTTGCTCAGCTAGAAAGCAGCAATGTTGTTATACTGTAACAAATAAGGTGTGATTGTGTGTGAATTTAGCAATTCATATTTCATTGTGTTGAAAGTTGGCACAGTGTTACCACATGGATCATCTGAGAAGCATATGCGGCAATTGTCAGCACACCTGCGGTCAGTTTACAGTGTCATATCTGATAGATGTTTACTGGTAAGAAGACATATTTGGTATCAAATGAAAGGTATTTTTATGAAGAATGTCCAGAAAGTTGTTGTTAATGTCAAGTCTACTGTGGCTGGATTGAAGATATAAGTTCGAATATCTTAGTCTGTGTTACGTTGGCACAGCGAAACATGGGGTATAGCTGTTCGACTTGATTTTTGAGGCCAATGGTAACACTAAATCTAAAATATATGCCATTTATAATGACCAGCAGATAATTACCTTTCAGATGATATATAACTTATATAACTCAGACCACTTTCAGCCATCTCAGGGAACATAACGACACGGAAAAGATATATTTTAAGGGTACCATCAAATATGTGTGAAAAATGAATAGTAAGAACCAGTTTATTTACTGTTACCAGTTGATTTCATGTTGAGGGGACCTGAGTGCTTCAAAAATATATGGGGTGGTAGAGTTGTGGGAGGGAGGGGGGGGGGGTGGGTGCACGAGGACCATGTCTGGCCAATGGCCTAATTTGATTTATTATTTTTTCGTGGTTGACATTGAGATGGATCATCTTGAGCCAAAACATCCTCCTGCCTTTTCCAATGTTGCTGCCTGCCATGCTGCTCAAAATTAGCTTTGAATTTCAGGTTTTCCTTCCGATTGTTTTTTTTTACGGCGTAGCCCATAGGGCAAAGCCGTCTAGAATAGTGTTTGTCCATATGTATGTTCCCTCAAACGTATACCAATCAGAGCTGAGGATCTGGTCGCATGACAGGATGATGTGATTACGTCTGATGTCATTATGGTGGTACGGCGGCTGACTCTCCACACTCCGGCATTTTGATTCCAATTTCGCTCATGCCGAACATATCGTCGAACCTGTCATATGTCACAATCGACATGCTCTACCTCTACGTTTTTCATTCAGTGTGAGACACAAACAAACCGATTGTTAAAATGACAGTGAAATAGCGAAAGCATCGGACGTCTCTTCCAACAAAACGGTACGTATATGCCTCATCTTCAGACTGCTTCGGACAAATTAAGCACAGGTTTCTTAATGCAGTAGTGTATCGTTCCACTTGTATCATTTTTGTAATAGTAATAATAATAATATAGTAAATATGACCATAACACTTTAATCCCAATGTCGTGAATACAAATTAATGGATTGAAGCAGTGTTTGGTTCATGAATCAAAAATAAGCGGTTTGCGGTACTAACAACTGTGGAAGTAAGGAATTTGCCTCGGTTTTTTTGATGGCATGTTATTAACCCAATCCTTGTGCGGTATATACACACCGGTGTGTACCCCGGTTTAGAATAGGTACACCGTATCCCTGCGTGTCGTAAGAGGCGACAAACGGTTGGCGTCAGGAAGGGCATCCGGCCATAAAAACATTGCCTCAAAAATAGAACCATGACAATGTCATGGGGACCGCAAGGCTAACCCCCGCTCTTGCAGGGAAAATGGCCTTAAAATGCCGGTTGTTGTATTGTTGTGGGGTATATAGATTACAGTAGATCTTCCCTCAGTTCTGTAAGTAAAACATACCTCAGATGTCGGGATTCCTCCAAATTTCTTTGTTTAATGTTATAAACAGCATTAGCGACTGTTTAAAAAGCTAATTATGTGTGTTCGTGGTTTATATTTTACAAGCCCGGCTACGCCGCTGTTGGACTTTTGGTCTTGTTTTTCATTATTTTCTGAAATTATTATTTTATTTTTATAATTTTTTTTAAATTCTTTTTTTTTTTGCCATAAATGTCTCCCTTCCAGGTATTGACTGGAATGCCAAAAGACTGTGCGAGCAAGCTGTTCAATCACCAGGGGATATTGCTGGAAAGAGAACCAAAACGGAGTCTGCACACACAAACCCGTCCCATCTGCCACTGGCATCTTCTCCAAATGCATGCTTGATGACTTTTTCTGAAAAACAAAAATTGTCGAAACGGCAACCAAACAGCTTTCTGATATTACACTTTAGCTTAAAATATGTTCTTTGATGCTTGAAAGTAGCTTAAGGTGATGCTGTAAACAAACCACCTTTAGAGGCCATTTTTCCCCACAAAGCGGGGGTTGGCCTTTTTCTGGTACCATGGTTGTTGTTGTTTTTGGGTCCCCTTTTTGAAGCAATGTTTTGCGGCCGGATGCCCTTCCTGCCGCCAACCCTTTTTGTCGCCTTTTACGACAAACAGGGAATTACCAGTGAACTGGTACTCAATTTGCCGACCTCGGAAGGATGACAGGCTGAGTCAACCCCCCTTGCGTTAATTCAGCGATCGACCGGGATTCGAACCCAGGATCTAGGATCCTAAGCCGGCACCCTAGCCGCTAAGCCAACACCAGGGTTTACGTGATGCTGTGAATACCTTTAATTACCCTGAAGCTAATTGTCGGTGTTTGTCTTCTGTGTTTTAATTGCACCGTTTTAAATTGCTGTATCAATTTTTTGGTAATAGATATTGACTTTTTTTTTCCGATAATTTTTTTTCCCCCCAATATGTTTGAGGTGGCCACATGGTGTATCACTCTGTTAAACATGCCACCAATAGCTCTTTATATCAGTCTTGACTTCAGCCATGTACAGAAGGCACTGTGACAATTTTTACGATGTAGTTCTTGGGGCAATGCCGTCTCAGCATTTATCTGTCTGTCCAGTGTATATGTCCCTTCTGCCGGAATTTTGCTGGGTTTAGGCTACCAGTGAGCTTCCCACTGGGAGCCTATTCTTGTAAGGATTATTCTCACACAATTTGTGAAGACTATTCCGAGAAAACCGTTACAGCTAGCTATACGAAACTAACTCATTTATACATGCCAATGTAACTTGGTGCATCATGAATTTTGACTTGCATTGGCCGCCATTGCTTATGATTAATGAAATGAATGAATGATCGTTTTTTTTTTTTTTTTTTTTTTTTTTTTTTGTTGTTGTTGTTGTATACAAGATCGAGGCTCGTGAAAGAGCGAACATTAATCACACAGAAAGACAAACAGACACACAAAACAAGTAACATCGGGAGCGGTAGACAAGATGGGGAGAGAGGGGGAAGGACACAAACACAACATTTGAGAGCAGGGACCGAGAGACATGGAGACATCGAGAGAACTGTGGGAGGGAGAGGGCTTTGGGGGGAAGGCATGGGAAGGGGGGGTGGGTGGGAGAGGTATAAAACATATGGACACTGCCAAGACTTCCAGGAAAGAAGTTGGAATTTCAAACAAGGTGGATCTGGGGTGAATTAGTGGGGGTAGAAAAGATCAAGGTTTTGGATGGGGGAAGATAAGAGATGGTGGTGAACAGCTGTTTTGAAGACCTGGAGGGAGGAGTGTGATTGAAGTGAGTGTGGGAGTTTGTTCCAGAGGCGGGAGAAAAGAGGAATGAAAGAGTGAAGGTGAGCAGAGAGCCGAGATTTCGGCAGTTTAACCATCAGAGGGTGGCTGGCAGATCTTGTGCGACCTGTAGGAATATTTGGGGGACAGAGCACAGAGAGAGCTGGGGGAGCAAGGCCGGAGAGGAGTCGGTAGAAGACAGAAAGACCACCGACCTGCCTGCGGTGAGTGAGTGAAAGGCCCTCAGAGATAGCTTCATCGCGGGAGATTCCAATGATTCTGAAAGCTTTGGATTCAACAGCGTGAAGCCGAGCCAGGTGTGAGGCAGGAGCACCAGCCCATAGGGGAGAACAGTATTCCATTGAGCTGCGGATGAAAGCCTTGTATGTGGTGAGGAGCTCAGGTGTGCCTAGGAAGGACTTCGCACGACGGAGGATGCCCAGTCGGCGACTGGCTTTGGAGGCCAGCTTGGAAATGTGGTTTTCCCAAGAAAGATCATGGCAGATGGTGAGACCCAAAATCTTGAGCGACAGAACTTCTTGGAGAGGATTGTTGAGAAAGTAGATGGGAGGGTTGTCCAGTCGATCTTTTCGGAGAGACATAGTAAGAGTGTGAGATTTGTCAGGATTGAAAGACATGTTCCACATGTTTGACCAGTCTGTGATTTTGTCCAGGTCTTCAGAGAGTGAGGAGGCTGCAGACTGCCGATCTGAGGGAAGAAGAATGGAGCGGCAGAGAGTGGAGTCATCAGCAAAGAGATACAGAGGATTTTCCAGAGAGTCGGAGAGATCATTGATAAAGACCAGAAAAAGCACAGGGCCCAGCACACTGCCTTGGGGAACTCCAGCCTGAACGGGAAGGGGAGATGAGAGAAATCCATTCAGGGCCACACGTTGACTACGACCAGAGAGGAAGTCCGCAAGCCATGCATGGAGATTTCCATGGATACCATAGGAGGAGAGTTTGGTGAGCAGAGCTGGGTGCCAGACCGTATCGAAGGCACGTGATATGTCAAGGGAGACGGCTCTGATTTCCTGTTTGGCATTGAGCACCTCCGTCCATTGTTGAGACAGCAGAAGCAGCATGTCCAGAGTAGAGTGACCTGGTCTGAAACCAAATTGATGATCAGAGATCAAGCCATTGGAGAAGAGGAAAGATTTCATATCCGAAGCAATGATGGATTCCATGACTTTGCTGATAATTGGGAGCAGGCTGATTGGTCTGTAGTTGCAAGGATCTGTTTTTGCAGCTTTTTTGTGTAAAGCGGTAATGTTTGCTGATTTCCAGGATGCTGGCAGATGACCTTGAGCAAAAGATAGGGTGAAAAGAACAGAGAGAGGGTGAGATAGAGCGGCAGAGCAGGATTTTAGGACCCGTGGGCTGATGCCATCTGGTCCAGTTGCAGAATCAGAGTCGAGGTTTGACAAAAACTCCTCCACCTTGTCAGGAGAGAAGGTCACAGAGTCCAGGAGCAGTTTGGTTCGACTGGGAAAGGTGGGAACAGAGAGAGATGGGTTTGGGACTAAGGATTTTGAGGCAAACACAGAGTTGAGGCATTCGGCTTTGTCACGTGCGATGTCAACTGTGTGGCCATTTGAGGTAAGGGAGGGGATGGAGGGAGAACAAACACCAGAAACGCATTTGACCAGACGCCACCAGGATTTGGAGGAAGGAGACAGGTTTGAGAGTTCATTCTTGAGTGAGAGATAGTGCTTCCTGGCACTCCTGAGGGTAGACACACACTTGTTCCGAGCTTGGTGGAAGGAACTGAGATTTCCTTCAGTTGGATTAGCCTTCCAAGAGGCAAAGGCAAGTTGTTTCAGGGCAACTGCCTCACCACAAGATTCAGTGTACCATGGACGGGAGGAAGGGTAAGACAACTGAAGGCGAGATGGGATAAATCTGTGCATGAGAGAGATCAGTTTGCTTTGGAAGAATTCCCAGGAAGAATTGATGTCAGAGGCAGTGGAGATGGGAGACCAATCCAGACGATTGATGGCTGCTTGAAGACCGTCCCAGTCGGCCTGAGTGAAATGCTAGACTCGTCGACGCTGAGGAGGCTCTCTGAGAATGGCCAGAGAGATGTCCACTTTGACAAGCACATGATCAGAAGAACCGATTGGAGCAGAAGAAGAGCAGCAGACATTAGCAGGGAAGTTTAAGGCCATTTTTCCCCACTAGAGCAGTTATGTCAAACTTTAAACATATTCTCCAGAACCACTGAATAGATCAACACAATTTTTTTTTTTCAAATATGACAGCCTAGCTGTGGGGATAAATTTGCCAAAAAAAATCGATGTCACGTGGTTTGGCGGCCATATTGGATTTAAAAATCTATTTCTCCGAAACCGCTTCACCGATCGATTATGAAACTTGCAACGCATGTTTACATTCCTATGGGGGAAAATATTTTTAAAGTATGACGTCAGTCATCTACCGTGTGTGTGTGTGTGTGTGTGTGTGTGTGTGTGTGTGTGTGTGTGTGTGTGTGTGTGTGTGTGTGTGTCCCTTCATAAGGGTCGGTTTTAAAGGCTTTGAGGAGGGATTTGAGGGGGGATTTAATGGGCAATCTATCAACATGACTGTGTCCACCGGTTAAAAGACTTTGAGGACCCAATGGACCCAAAATACCCTGCAGACTGTTGACCCCCAAGGACTTTGAAGATCCAAAATACCAAAGACCCAAAATATCCCAATGGACCCTGAAGACCCTAAAGCCCCAAACAACCCCAAGGACCCAAAATACCCCAAAGACCCTTAAATACCCTGAATACCCCAAAGACCACAAAAACTCTGAAGAATGTTAAAGACCATGAAGACCCAAAAATGCCCCAAATATCGAAAAGACCCTGAAGACAAAGGACCCAAAGAACCTTAAAGAGCTCAAAGACCCAAAAGATCCCTTTTGCTGAAAGGATCAAAGACCCAAAAAACCCCGAAGACCGAAAAGATCGAACACCCAAAATACTCCGTAGACCCTTAAAATCCCCGAAGACCGAAACAATCCAAAAGACTGAAAATACCCCGAAGCTCCTTTAAGATCCTGAGGACCCAGTGGACCCCCAAAGACCCAAAATTACCCCCAAGACTCAATATACCCCGAAGACCCTTAAATACCCCAAAGATCTCGATCGAGGACCCAAAATAACTACGAACTTTAACTAATTTATTAGTTTTCAAGAACTACTGAATGGATCAATATGAAATTTCCTATTTATGATCAACTCCCCATGAGGAAAATGTTTCTGAACTGACCATCAGTCACGTGGTATGGTGGCCATGATGGATTCAATGAAAAAAAAAAAAACATTTGAAAATCTATATCTCCAGAACCGTTTAACCAATGCAAGCCAAAATTTACAGATATGAACGACTCCACAAATGATGAAAATTTATTGAAAATGATATCAGTCACGTAGTATGGCAGCCATTATACCCGGAATCCTATGTGGAAGTATTTTGAGTCGTCCTATATTTATTGCAAATAATTGGAAAACACTTTAATACTGTGGATGAATGTTTTTGTTTTTTTTCTCCCCTGTTCAAATTGTACTTGAGACAATATGGCGAGACAGAATACACACAATCTTTTGTTCTTAACTGAAAACCGTACTGTTTCTTGTCCGAAGGACAAGTTCATAGTTTATAGTGTACAAGAATGCACACTCTGCCATCCTGGTGTCATAAACTCACCCTCCCATTGACTTTTGGGTGCTGGGAAATGACTCCGCATATGGTTCTCATTATTTTAAATATGCTTTCTTATCTCAACTGGTGTTGGCTTAGCGGTTAGGGTGCTGGCTTGGGATCCAAGGATCTTGGGTTCCAATCCCTGTCGATCGCTGAATTAACGCCAGGGGGGGGGGGGGGGGGGGTTGACTCAGCCTGTCATCCTTCCGAGGTCGGCAAATTGAGTACCAGCTTGCTGGGATGAATGATCACGGTGTGTACCCCCATTTAGAATAGGTACATCGTATCCCTGCGCATCGTAAGAGCGTGACCAAGGGTTGGCGTCAGGAATGGCATCCGGCCATAAAAACATTGCCTCAAACAGGGAACCATGATTGTCATGGGGTCTGCAAGGCTAACTCCTGCTCTCGTGGGGAAAATGGCCTTAAAACGAGCATTCATTCATCTCAACTGTTTCTCTCTAGCACATTCATTTTCCTTGGTTGTCTAACTTGTTTTTCCAACATTCCTGGAAATAATTTTCTCCCTTGTGCTATTTGATGAGAACTCTACATCTGTGTAACAATGTCCTCCCCCTCCCACCACCCTTTTGAATTCAATATATCTGCCGAAGTGTCCGAGGGCCAGACAGAAGTGTATTCATGTGATTGAGCGTGTCGCGCACTCCCTCAGTGCACGTAACTATTTCCTTTTGATGCCGTCAACTCTGTAGACAAATTGTACTCTGCACCTAATTGAAGTGTTTATTCTTCGATGCCGATTTTATCATTGCTCGCAGTTCTAGTTCCTTTTAAAATTCGTTTTCTCTGCAACCGTTGGTCCGATTGACAATTTTCACCGTCGTGCCTCCTGTATAATTTAAAAAGAGAAGAAATTGACGTCATGCTTCACGTGTTATGGGCGCCATCTTGGAAAAAAAGATGAAAAACTTTGCGCCTCCACATCTCCGAAACCTCTGCATGGAAAAATTTGAAAGATGGCTCATTGTAAAGTACTCCCCATGGGGAATAGTAATTTCATGAACCTGAGTTGTTAAATGTTGTTGCTTGCGGTGGAGATAGAGGGGACAATGGTGTGGAGTTATTGAGGGGTTCCATCAAATAACAGTTCCATCTAAATTTTAATTTCACCTTCAATGAAATATATTTCCTGTGTTTTTCACCCAGAGCATTCAGGGTGTCAAAAGATGCACAAGATACCATTACACGATAAGTTTAGCAGAAAGATTTGAGGTGCATGCACAAGATGGCTGACAAGGAACCATCAGGGTGCTACGTATTTGGTATTCGTCCTCGCACCCCCAGCATCCCGTGGCCCATCTCATACTAGTCCAGTCAGTGCGGAATGGCGGCTGGGTGATTTACCCGCTGCTGCGTAATAACGAAAATGGTATTTCTTGTTTTGTCACCCTCCTGTCATTTATTTATTCATTGTGTGTGTGTGTGTGTGTGTGTGTGTGTGTGTGTGTGTGTGTGTGTGTGTGTGTGTGTGACATTAAAGTTTGTGTAAATAAGGACTGTGTACAAAAGCCAGGGTTAGCATAGTACAGAAATTGCATAATTGTGTAGTATTGCTTCTTTTTGTTATCCTTCCCCCTGTTGTGGTGGGTAATACACTACAAATCAACTTGGTATTGGAGTGATTAAGGAAAAATTGATTTTGTAAGTTTGCTAGAGTGGGCAGCCATGAATCAAACCCACATTAACCAATGGAGAAAGGAAAAAATCTCTGTAGTCAACCAAACAGCCATCTGCATGCATCCTTTATGGTATTTGTGTAATCTGCGCTTGAATTGGCTTCCACACACCGACGAGGCTTTCGACGATAATTGAATCTGACCTTTTTCTTCAGTGGTTTGTGGTACAGTAATCTGTTTGCTGTGCCAATACCCACTGGGTATGTATTATTGCCATTTACTTTTGTCTTTGATGTGGATATTTTAACGAGCTGAATCTGTATATTTTGTCATTGAACTAACCAGTTTGTGTGGTCAGCAGCAAATCTTTGATGTAGCTTTTCTTGTGCTTGTGAAGTCGAATTGCAAAACTTTCACGAGCAAACACTGATTTGACCACTGTCAAAATAAAAAGACTATGGACCAATGTCTCCTGCGTTTTTGTTAGAATGGGCTGTGGTGAGGTATGTTCATGCAAAGTTTTGCATGGATTTGTTGAGCTGTAAAGGAGTCAGGCCAGAAACTTTAATTTTGACCTCTGACCCCTCTGTTGAATCAAAAAAAAAAACACCAACCCAATGTTTAATGGTGGAATCAGGTATTTTTGCCAATTATAATTTATGAAGTTTTGGCTTGTTGAAGGGCTGGACGAGAGCATGGGGGAGCGGAGTGATGCACTATTGGCTGGGTGGAGGGCCGAGAGTGAACAAGCTGGATACAAGCTTAACACTGCAACAACAGGAAGGGAAAAGCCAGGGATGAAAACGAGTAATGGGCAGAGAATAGAGTGAGTGATTTATTCATGGAAAAAAAAAAAAAAAACGGAAAACTATCTTTCACTTGAAGAGGGGCAGAGTATTTATTGCGTCTGTACCCATCTATCTCCCCCTGCCCAGAAACTTTCACTAGTGTATCCAATATGTTCAGCGTGTCTTGAACAAAGCTGAAACAGCACTTGCAGAAAAAAGGAAGAATGTCAGCAAAAAGTAAATCCTGATTTGGGTGTTGTGTTCCCAGGGCATGGGCAATATTCCACAATTGATATTTGCCTCACTTAGTCGACTACAATTTGAGGGAGTAAATAAAGTGGATCCTACTTGTGCTTGATTGTTGCAACGGACCAATGGTGGATTGAAAGAGATAGCTGGAACAAGGGAGACATCACACTGGGAATACATACATAAACTGTTCTTCCAAAACATGCCCCCATACCCCAACCCTTACACAATGGGCAAAGGTCTACCTTTACACACACTATAAATAACTATCTGGGTATTGCTGTGGTGTACATGAGGTGAGCAATCACAGATTGCAGACCCTCCCCAGGACGTGTTTTCAGTGGTTTTGAGGCTTTTGTGTTAAAACATGGTGGCCGAACCATGACCGCTTTTTTTTTTCTTCTTTTTTTCCTCAACCATTTTATCCCCAGATGATGCTCAATAAATTATTTTGATTGAAGTTTTGTACTTGCCAAATTATGATGTAATGGAGGCACCTATGACATTAACATATTGTCATGTGATTCCCCTCGGTGAAGACTGGGAAATCACGGACAGCAATCGAGCGTTATTTGAGGCGACGATCAAATACGGACTTCGCTGTATATGCACGGGAGGAAGGGAGAGGAAGAAGAAGCGGAAAGCTTTCACCTGACACGATCACGCCGGGCAGTCTTCAAAGCCTGCAGGAAATAAACTCAAACGGGAATCCGGGTTAAAATGTACAGTGAAAATAAATAAGGCTTTATTGCCACGGATGCCAATAACAATGAAACGCGCCGGTAACTAAAACCCCCTTAAATTGGAGTACTCCGACAGACAGAACACAAATACAAGACGAAGGATGAAGGGACGGGATGAAAGGGATTATTTTTATGGGTACTCAGCTCGGTCTGGCTTGATTGTCTGGCCGACGATCCCTCGCCTCTCGCCCTACGCGGAGAAGTGGGAATTTGCAGACTAATGGTGCAGCCTTGCATGCGCGCGCTCCGCCACTCGACGCACCGGCCTCCGTCAAGCCCAACGCACCGCAGTCCGGCAGCCTTCCTTCTGTGGTGTGATGGTGGAACGTTTGTTGGAATGTCCCAGGCGTGACGATCGCGATCCACTCAGCACTGAGACCGATGAGCGAGATAACCAATCTCAGCAGGAGAACACAGAGCGCAGGGAGCAATCCTTGCCAAAAACCCAGGAGCAGAGAGAGAAAATGTCGGACGCACTCACTTTTTATCATCTCCCCCTAGCCAATCAGCTGGCTCCTTGACTCTGGGCTTCAGCTGCATGCTGATTGGCCATCCCGACAATTGGTGTGACCCCATCAAACCCCTCGAACAATCTGTCGTGAGGTGGGCGTGGCCTCAGCCATTCTGAGCAATGTTTTATCACCATGGCGGCGCAATGTGTGGGCACTTCCTCCCTGCATTTCCGGTGAGTTTTATTGGGGCAATTATTCATTCGAGTAACTAATGGGCACTGGTGATGGTAAAACAGTAGAGATAACTACAGAGGTTTCACACACAGGGGAATTAACATATTCACTACACTAGTTAACACGCCCCCTTCCTCATAATCGGGCAAATATACACCTAAGCCGATATCCGGGCTAGACAGGTCCCTGCTTTCTGCACATCGAAGTGGTTCTTGCTATGCACGATCATCGGAGCAGCTACCTATGCAGATCTACCTAAATCTATATATATCACGACCCCAAAATTCATAACAATATTTTATTCCCCATGAAGAGTTCTTTACAATGAGCCACGGCTCAATTTTTTCCATGCAGCGCTTTCGGAGATAGAGGTGCAATTTGTTTCGGTTTTTACAACATGGCGGCCATACCACGTGACCTATGACGTAATTAACAAAAAATTATACAGGTGGAGGGTTACCTATGGTGAAAAATTCCAGTCAATCGGACCAAGGGTTCCAGAGAAAATCATATTTTTATTTTTTATTTTTTTTGTGTACAGAGTCGAGGCTCGTGAAAGAGCTAACATTTATCAAACAAACAAATCAAACAAACAAGCAAACAAGGTATATAAAAAGGGGAGCGGTCGACAAGATGGGGAGAGAAGGGGAGGAAGCACACAAACACAACATTTGAGAGCAGGGACATCAGGAGATGTGTGGGAGGGAGAGGGCCTGGGGGGAGGCAGGATCACTACACTAGTTAACGCAAGGACACCAAGGACTTCCAGGAAAGAAGTCAAAAGTCACCTCAAAAAAGTGGATTTGGGGTGAAATTAGCGGGGGTAGAAAAGATCAAGGTTTCGGATGGGGGAGGATAAGAGATGGTGGTGAACAGCCGTTTTAAAGACCTGGAGGGAGGAGTGGGATTGGAGAGAGTGAGGGAGTTTGTTCCAGAGGTGGGAGAAAAGAGGAATGAAGGAGTGAAACATTTTGTGCGGACAAACAGCTAGACAGACCAAAAAAAACGGACTCAAATGCAAAACCCTCTCCTCTGGCGAAGGTAATAAAAGGTTCATGTTGCCCCCCTTCTGGGCATCAAGTCGACTGCACGACACTTCAGCAATCTTGAGGGCCGCCAGTAACAATCCACGATGAGGAAACAAGCATCCGGGCTGTTGATAGTGCATGAGGACATGCAGGCCTACTAGGAGTACATGGACATGTATGTCGATTAGGTATATGTGGAACAGCTAAGCTCGAAAATGGTTATTCCTCAAAACCGTGATATCCAAGGGTTTACTGTACTTCCTTGTGTTGCCTTCATGACTATTTGCGTGAAATATGCTTGGTCTCAGGGTGAATTCAGGTTACCGTGGTCCTTCCATTTTTTTGTATACTTCATCGAGGCTCGTATCAGAGCTAACACGTAAACCCTATAACAAAGGAAGCGGGAGACAGGAGGGGGGGGGGGGGGGGGAGAGAGGGAAGTATAACAGTAGGGAACAGGGACGTAGGGTGACCAGGTCTGAGGAAAAAAATACGGGACACTCAGGCATGGGTCAAGCGGGCTGTGGTAGGCCCCAATGTGAATGCTCAGATTATTGTGGGAAACGTACAAACAACATTAGTTTGTTTAAATGGATTTAAACTTTTGAGGGTGAAACTTTTCAATTCAAAACAATTACAGCTTGAAGTACATTTTTTGCTTTTTGACAAAATACAGAACAAGCCTCCCCAGGCTTCACAATTTCCTTGAGGTTTCAGATTGCAATTGCAATATGACAAAAAAAATTCAAGCATAACTCGTAACCATACCAACAGGTAAATTGAACAATTGCTCAAGCATAACACTGTATGTCTGTCTCTCAGATGGTTTGTGTGTTGTGTGCACACTTTTATTTCTTGTAGTTTGCATTTGATCCTACAGCTCTAAGCAGACCAAGTATAGATCTTGCAAAGGCCATGAAATCACTACATGCCACCTGAAGTTCAGCTTTCATGAGGTCAACGCTATACCTGCAACTAAAACCACCCCACTTTTGTCCCATTAGCGAGAACACTCGCTCAACATAAACATTTGATGGGGGTAAGCAAATGCAATATTCGTAATAGCGACCATGGGAAATGGTGACCATTTTTTTCTCCTGCAGGGGGAGTGTTGTCGGCTTTTTTCCCTCCTCCTGGACACCATGCCACCCTGCAGTCTTGTAGGCTTTTTTTCCTCCGACTGGACACCATGCCACCCTGCACTCTTGTCGGCTTTTTTCCCTCCTCCTGGACACCATACCACCCTGCAGTCTTGTAGGCTTTTTTTCCTCCGACTGGACACCATGCCACCCTGCACTCTTGTCGGCTTTTTTTCCTCCGACTGGACACCATGCCACCCTGCACTCTTGTCGGCTTTTTTTCCTCCGACTGGACACCATACCACCCTGCAGGCTAGTAGGCTTTTTTTCCTCCGACTGGACACCATACCACCCTGCAGTCTTGTAGGCTTTTCTTCCTCCGACTGGACACCATACCACCCTGCAGGCTAGTAGGCTTTTTTTCCTCCGACTGGACACCATACCACCCTGCAGGCTAGTAGGCTTTTTTTCCTCCGACTGGACACCATACCACCCTGCAGGCTAGTAGGCTTTTTTTCCTCCGACTGGACACCATACCACCCTGCAGTCTTGTCGGCTTTTTTTCCTCCAACTGGACACCATACCACCCTGCAGTCTTGTAGGCTTTTTTTCCTCCGACTGGACACCATACCACCCTGCAGTCTTGTAGGCTTTTTTTCCTCCGACTGGACACCATACCACCCTGCAGTCTTGTAGGCTTTTTTTCCTCCGACTGGACACCATACCACCCTGCAGTCTTGTCGGCTTTTTTTCCTCCAACTGGACACCATACCACCCTGCAGTCTTGTAGGCTTTTTTTCATCCAACTGGACACCATACCACCCTGCAGTCTTGTAGGCTTTTTTTCCTCCGACTGGACACCATACCACCCTGCAGTCTTGTCGGCTTTTTTTCCTCCGACTGGACACCATACCACCCTGCAGTCTTGTAGGCTTTTTTTCCTCCGACTGGACACCATACCACCCTGCAGTCTTGTCGGCTTTTTTTCCTCCGACTGGACACCATACCACCCTGCAGTCTTGTAGGCTTTTTTTCCTCCGACTGGATACCATACCACCCTGCACTCTTGTAGGCTTTTTTTCCTCCGACTGGATACCATACCACCCTGCAGTCTTGTAGGCTTTTTTTCCTCCGACTGGATACCATACCACCCTGCAGTCTTGTAGGCTTTTTTTCCTCCGACTGGATACCATACCACCCTGCAGTCTTGTAGGCTTTTTTTCCTCCGACTGGACACCATACCACCCTGCAGTCTTGTAGGCTTTTTTTCCTCCGACTGGATACCATACCACCCTGCAGTCTTGTAGGCTTTTTTTCCTCCGACTGGACACCATGCCACCCTGCAGTCTTGTCGGCTTTTTTTCCTCCGACTGGACACCATACCACCCTGCAGTCTTGTAGGCTTTTTTTCCTCCGACTGGACACCATACCACCCTGCAGTCTTGTAGGCTTTTTTTCCTCCGACTGGACACCATACCACCCTGCAGTCTTGTCGGCTTTTTTTCCTCCGACTGGACACCATACCACCCTGCAGTCTTGTAGGCTTTTTTTCCTCCGACTGGATACCATACCACCCTGCACTCTTGTAGGCTTTTTTTCCTCCGACTGGATACCATACCACCCTGCAGTCTTGTAGGCTTTTTTTCCTCCGACTGGATACCATACCACCCTGCAGTCTTGTAGGCTTTTTTTCCTCCGACTGGATACCATACCACCCTGCAGTCTTGTAGGCTTTTTTTCCTCCGACTGGACACCATACCACCCTGCAGTCTTGTAGGCTTTTTTTCCTCCAACTGGATACCATACCACCCTGCAGTCTTGTAGGCTTTTTTTCCTCCGACTGGACACCATACCACCCTGCAGTCTTGTCGGCTTTTTTTCCTCCGACTGGACACCATACCACCCTGCAGTCTTGTAGGCTTTTTTTCCTCCGACTGGACACCATACCACCCTGCAGTCTTGTCGGCTTTTTTTCCTCCGACTGGACACCATACCACCCTGCACTCTTGTAGGCTTTTTTCCCTCCTCCTGGACACCATACCACCCTGCAGTCTTGTCGGCTTTTTTTCCTCCGACTGGACACCATACCACCCTGCAGTCTTGTAGGCTTTTTTTCCTCCGACTGGACACCATACCCCCCTGCAGTCTTGTCGGCTTTTTTTCCTCCGACTGGACACCATACCACCCTGCAGGCTAGAAGGCTTTTTTCCCTCCGACTGGACACCATACCACCCTGCAGGCTAGTAGGCTTTTTTTCCTCCGACTGGACACCATACCACGCTGCAGGCTAGTAGGCTTTTTTTCCTCCTCCATCCCACCGATAGGCCGGATCTGTATTCGGACTGAACTAAAATCTAATCGGCTTGTTCTTCTCACCCAACCAATTCTCGTGAACCAAGTTTTGTCTGAATCCGTCCATAACTTTTTAAGATATCGTTTTTTACCCCATCTCTCAATGGTGAAGAATCGCTTGACACCATACCACCCTGTGACAGTCCCTATTCACCCATAAAACGGGGTGAATAGGGACAGCCATAAAAATCCTATTTATTCCTATTTAACCCATATATGGGGTTAATAGGGACTATAAGATGCTTTTTAAAAAAACAAGAGAACACTTTCAACACAAATATCAACAAATCAGTATGGTTATCAATTTTCAGCGAAAAAAGTTTCCGAACTTTATTTCAGTTTGTGTCCCGAGTCACAATTTATTTATTTATTTTATTTTTTTTTTGTATACTGAATCGAGGCTCGTGAAAGAGCTGATATTTACTTCACAAACAAATCAACCAGACAGACAAAATATATAAAAAGAGGGAGCGGAAGACAAGATGGGGAGAGAAGGGGAAGCACACAAACACTTGAGAGCACACAACATTTGAGAGCAGGGAGATGTGTGGGAGGGAGAGGGCTTGGGGGGAGGAGGCGTGGGAAGGGGGGGGGGCGGGTGGGAGAAATATAAAACACAAGGACACCACGGACTTCCAGGACAGAAGTTGGTATTTCAAAAAAGTGGAATTGGGGTGAAATTAGCGGGGGTAGAAAAGATCAAGGTTTTGGATGGGGGAAGATAAGAGATGGTGGTGAACAGCTCTTTTAAAGACCTGGAGGGTGGAGTGGGATTGAAGAGAGTGAGGGAGTTTGTTCCAGAGGCGGGAGAAAAGAGGAATGAAGGAGTGAAGGTGAGCAGAGAGTCTTGATTTTGGCAGTTTAACCATAAGAGGGTTGCAGGCAGATCTTGTGCGACCTGTAGGAATATTTGCGGGACAGAGCCCAGAGAGAGCTGGGGGGGGGGGGGGGGCAAGGCCAGAGAGGAGTCGGTAGAAGACGGAAAGACCACCAACCTGCCTGCGGTGAGTGAGTGAGTGAGTGAGAGGCCCTTGGAGTTAGCTTCATCGCGGGAGATTCCAATGATTCTGAATGCTTTGGTTTCAACAGCGTGAAGACGAGCTAGGTGTGAGGCAGGAGCACCAGCCCAGAGGGGAGAGCAGTATTCCATTGAGCTGCGGATGAAAGCCTTGTATGTGGTGAGGAGCTCAGGTGTGCCAAGGAAGGACTTCACACGACGGAGGATGCCCAGTCGGTGACTGGCTTTGGAGGCCAGATTTGAAATGTGGTTTTCCCAGGAAAGATCATGGCAGATAGTGAGACCCAAAAGCTTGAGTGACAGAACTTCTTGGAGAGGATTATTCAGAAAGTGGATGGGAGGGTTGTCCAGTTGGTCTTTTTGGAGAGACATCGTAAGAGTGTGAGATTTGTCAGGATTGAAAGACATGTTCCACTTGTTTGCCCAGTCTGTGATTTTGTCCAGGTCTGCAGAGAGAGAGGAGGCTGCAGACTGCCGATCTGAGGGATGAAGAATGGAGCGACAGAGAGTATAGTCATCAGCAAAGAGATAGAGAGGATTTTGAAGAGAGTCAGAGAGATCATTGATGAAGACCAGAAAAAGCAAAGGGCCCAGAACACTGCCTTGGGGAACTCCAGCCTGAACAGGAAGAGGAGATGAGAGAAACCCATTCAGGGCCACACGGTGACTACGACTAGAGAGGAAGTCTGCCAGCCATGCGTGGAGATTTCCATGGATACCAAAAGAGGAGAGTTTGGTGAGCAGAGCAGGGTGCCAGACCGTATCGAAGGCACGTGATATGTCAAGGGAGACAGCTCTAATTTCCTGTTTGGCATTGAGGACCTCCATCCATTGTTGAGAAAGCAGAAGCAGCATGTCCAGAGTAGAGTGACCAGGTCCGAAACCAAATTGATGATCAGAGAGCCATTGGAGAAGAGGAAAGATTTCATATCTGAAGCAATGATGGAATCCATGACTTTGCTGATAATTGGAAGAAGGCTGATTGGTCTGTAGTTGCTGGGATCTGTTTTTGCACCTTTTTTGTGCAAAGCGGTGATGTTGGCAGATTTCCAAGCAGATGGCAGATGACCTTGAGCAAAAGAGAGGGTGAAGAGAACAGAGAGAGGGAGTGAAAGAGCGGAAGAACAGGATTTTAGGACCCGTGGGCTGATGCCGTCAGGTCCAGTTGCAGAATCAGAGTCGAGGGTTGACAGAAACTTTTCCACCTTGTCAGGAGGAAAGGACACAGAGTCCAGGAGCAGCTGGGTACGACTCGGTACGGTGGGTACAGAGAGGGATGGGTTTGGGACACAAGATTTAGAGGCAAACACAGAGTTGAGGCATTCAGCTTTTTCACGTGCGGAGTCAGCCGTGTGGTCATTTGAGGTGAGGGAGGGGATGGAGGGGGAACAAACACCAGAAACAGATTTGACCAGATGCCACCAGGATTTGCAAGAGGGAGACAGATAAGAGAGTTCTGTCCTGAGAACGGAAATTGTCCTTGTCCCTGAAAATATAGGTTTAGTATATTTTTAAAAGTTTTTAGGGTAATTAGAGGCAGAAATAGAGCAAAATATGTATTTTTATGGCGGCCATTTTGAAAATCCGCAAATGTAAACACCGCAAATGTAAACATTGATTTTCAGATTCCTTATGCTATAACCTTTCCAAAAATGTATAGGTTTGCTAATCTACCATGATTTTGAACGAAATATAATTTATTGACATAGTGAACCTGACTAGATCCCAAAATGGCCAGACATTGTGTGGTTCATCATCCCCAGATATTGCATACATGTGCCAAATATGAAAGAAAAGCATCGTCATTTTCGAGTAGCGGCTGCAGAAGAACATGCCCCAAAATATAAAACCCAGTTGGGCTAATGCTCAGTTGGGGCTACTAAATCAGTTTGTAAATTAGGGATATCACAAAAACACAATGCATTAAAAATAATTATGTCTAAGGCCACACAAATGTATTCTTACCTCCCTAGATTATTCCCTTAAGTTGGAAGGCAAGGCTCAAATAAACTAGAATGGCACTCTTCGACATCATGACCTCGACCGATATGCCTCCTCCCACATTATCACATCATTATATTATATTGTTATGAATTTGGTAGAGTGATATATAGAGCTAGGTAGATCTGAAGAGGTATCACATGCTTCGTCTGTCGCGATAGGGAATCTACCTTGTAATAAGTTCTATGGTTAGTCCGGTTTGTCGGGATAAGCTGCATTGGTGTCCCCACTATAAGGGAGCGGGGTGTGCTAAATAGTGCAGGGATTATGGATAAGATTCCTTTGTTCGTCATCCCCTCTGTCGTCAAACCTGTGTCCCTTATGGCAACGCACTCATATAAACACTTACATAGGTCCTTAGTGCACAACAGCAATTAAATTCCCTTCCCTTACAAAGACTGTGGAGGACAAACAGGCAACGGCCGCGTACAACACCGGCGTGGGCATCAGACACCGGGCAGGCTGGGAACCACGCCCAGTAGGACTGTGATTGGTTGGCGTGGAAGGCGCGAACCTTGAGCGAATCAGTGCGGAAGGCGCGAGGAGGTTCGGCAGACGGCGGGAAGCTACGAGGCTCTGGTTGGTGGCGCGCCAAAACTGACGTCACATGCCAAGTTACAAAAGGATTCGCTGGCGGCATTCTGGACGCTTCGCTCTGGCCTCTGGGGGATTGAGTCGTGCTGGTCCATTCGCTTGTCGTTATTCGTCCTTGGCTCTTCGTCTTTGGAGGTCGTGTGTTCGCCATCTTCTCGGTGCTGTGAGCGAACGGACCTCGTGGGCGGTGGACGAGAACCTGGAGTGGGGCGTTTGGTCGGGACCGAGCAGAGCGTGGGCGAAGTGGACGGAGGGCTTCCTCGCTCCGGAGCTTGGAGCTGCGTTGGACGGTGGACAAGACTGCAGACAGATAAGCTCGCACCCACGAACCATTACACGACGGACAGTTATTTTTGTAAATCATTTTCCTTTGTCTTGTCTCTGAGGTGAGGTGTGCGGGATCCCGATTTAGGACATTTGATTACCGGCGCGTATTTTCCTGTCACGCTATCCTTGTAAATAAACCATTGTATTATTTTCCCTTTCCATTCAAAATCATGTGTTCGTTGAGTTAATTCCCCTGCAGGATCGGAGCTTTGGTTGGATCGCTTCGGTAAGCGCCTCCGCCTCTTCCTCTTCACTTCTACGTCCCGCGGTTTATAGCCGAATCCGAGATGCTCGTCGCCTCAATAATTAAAGCCGTTCGGTCACCCTGGTATTAACCGGAGCGTATTCGCACAACAACTGCTATTCAGGAGTGGGGTTGAACCTTGTTATAAATTGGTGTCGAGTGTGGATAATTTGGACGCAAAATTTTCGTAGTCTGAGGCGATAAATTTGCATCGTCGATCGGTGCGCGAACAGCGCGTCAGTTAAAATTAAATCGGTTCCTGTTGTAAAATCCGCGTGAAAGCGACCTCTTCTTTACGGATGGGAGAGATGAGCAATATGGAAGAAAAAGGATGGAAGATGCAGGGAGCATTGGAAGTGAGTCGGACATAGTTGGGGTTGAGCATAGCGATGGAGACACCCCCGCTATCTAGGCGGTCCCGAATGATAACCAGGCCTTAATTAATGCAATTTCTGGAGTGAATGGGAAGCAAAATTGATGCTCAAAGTGAGCAGATAGGGGATTGGAAAACAAAATGGATGCTCGGAGTGAGCGAATGGAAAACAAAATTGAGGGATTAAAGGGAGAATTGGAAGGGCAAATTGATGGATTGAAGGAGGGATTGAAAGAGCAAATTGAAGGGATGGAAAGCAAAATTGATGGATTGGAGGGGAAAATGGAGGGGATGAATGAGCAAATGAATGAACAAGGAAATGATATAAAGGAAAGGAATGAACAATTGGAAGTAAAAATAGGGGAAAGACACAGCAGTTGAGGGGAACGAATTGATGGCGTAGAAGGGAGAGTGCAAAACCAAATTACAGACAGACTGGGGGAATTTGAGGCTAAAGTAGAAACTAAAATGGGGGAGATGGAAAAATCAGTGGGGGTGGAAATTGAACTTAAACGGGAAGAATTAATGTCAAAAATAGAGCAGGGCATGACCCAGGCTGTCCGAATGGGGGAAAAAATTGGAGGATAGAATTGGGGCCACAAATACCAGAATTGATAAAGTAAATGGAGATCTGGAAGGCTAGTGGGGCCGGGTGGATGCCAGAATGCGACAACAGTGAGGCATGGGGACTGCTCAAACAACAGGGGGGCGAATTGGCCGAAGGGGTAAAAGGGTTGGAAGCCCGCATAACAGAGGAGAGGGGGTTAATTGAAAAAAGCCTGTGGGGGCCACATTTGGATGACAAACGAGTGAATGATTTGATGCAGGAGCGACTGGAGACCTGGGACAATACCATCAAGGCGGAGGTTGTTCGGGTCCAAGAAAGCGAAGAGAAGAGGTGAGTCGGTCCATTAAACATCTCCAGGATCAGATTAAGGTGACCCAGGAGACCCTCACCACGAGCCACATTTGGACACCAGAGGCCCCGAAACTGAATACCCAGTTGGGGGGGGGGGGGGGGGGTGTTTTGGCCCCGGGCTGGATTTGGACAGAGAGGAATCGGGGAATAGAGTCTCTGGAAAAACAACCCCCCCTCGTACATTTTGATGGATCAAGGAGTCTAGAGGCTTCCTGACACAATTTGAGTGCGTGTCTCAGCTCAATGGTTGGGGAGAGCGGGAGCGCATGGGGAATCTGGTGGCGACACTGCAGGGGTCAGCCGCAGACATACTAAATGTAGTCCCAGAGGGAATATTGACCAGCAAGGCCATCTGTGAGGCCTTGACTCTCAGGTATGGGACAGGTTCGAGGTGCGACCTGGTCAGGGCGCAGCTGCTGCATCGTAGGCGAAAGCCTAACGAGACGATGCAGGAGATGGCTCAGGATATTTACCAATCTGTGGGGATAGCATACCGGGACCTACCAGTACAGGCGTGGGACAAGCTGGCGCTAGAGAAATTTATGGCTGCTATTCCTGATGTTGCCTGGTGGATCCTAGGATGTTGGTGTAGCGGCTAGGGTGCCAGCTTAGGATCCTAGGATCCTGGGTTCGAATCCCGGTCGATCGCTGAATTAACGTCAGGGGGGTTGACTCAGCCTGTCATCCTTCCGAGGTCGGCTAATTGAGTACCAGCTCACTGGTAATTCCCTGTGTCGTAAAAAGGTGACAAACAGGGTTGGCGGCAGGAAGGGCATCTGGCCGTAAAACATTGCTTCAAAAAGGGGACCAACAAAAACAACAACAACCACGGTGCCCGAAAAAGGCCAACCCCCGCTTTGCGGGGAAAAATGGCCTCTAAAGGTGGTTTTTTAAATTGTTTTTTTAAATTCCTGATCCCGAGGTCCGGACGTTGGTGGAGTTGCAGGAGCCGCCCACTGTGTACAGGGCGGCGGAATGCGTGGTGAGACTGACCTTTTTGAGGACGTCGAACCGCGCATCAGAGAGGGCACCTGTGACGGTACGGCAGGCAGAGGTGCAGGATCAGGAGAAGCCAGAGGATGACATAGGCCGAATGTTAAGGGGGATTAGCCGCCAGCTGACAAATTTGACCGGGGGCAAATTTGCAGGGAGTGAGTCACGGCAGTTTGGCCCAGGTTTGCCATCAGGATGGCCTGATTTTCATCGGGTTGGGCCAGGAGAAAGGGGTGCTCCGCCTGGGTACCAGAGGAGTCTGTTCATGGGGACTTGTTTTAGATGTGGGAGAAGAGGGCACAGGCAGAGGGATTGTCGGCAACCACCTGGGCCACCACCTCCTAACAGGCTTCACAGTCCAGAAAGGAGGGGGCCCCCAGTAGGTCTACAGGCACCAGAAAGAGGACCACCACCTCGGACTGGGCCTGTCGCAATATAGTGTGCGGGAAACTAGAACGAGCCGAGCATACGGGGCCATGCTCGGCTGGCAAGTGTGTGGAGAAGCGTACTCCTTTGGCGAAGATAGTAAATTGCGGAAAAATTGGCACGGGTAATCTAAGGGTTAGATGCAAAATTGAGGGAGAATTTTGTGAGGCTGTGGACACTGGAGCCAGTGACACCATTATCAATCCGAGTGCTGGACCAGAGTGTTGGAGGCTGGGACAAAATCGATAGGGTAGAAGGACACAGCCTTCAACTGGCTATGGGGGAAACGGCGCCAATATGGGGACGTGGAGTGGTGAGGATGGAGTTGGGTGGTCTGGAGGTCAGCGTGGTTGCATGGGTGGAGGAGGTGTGTGATCAGTGTCTATTGGGCTTGAGTTTCCTGGTGGAACATGACTGCCAACTAGACCTTGGGCGTGGTCATATGTGGTTGGGCACTGAGGCTGCAGTTGGTGGGACTGGTGGATGACGAGGAGGTGCAGGGGACGTGGCTGGAGGTGCCACGCACTGTGGCCGTGCCTCCCAGGTCAGACAGTGGTGATTGCGGAGTTAGCAGCAGGTGCTCAACCCATTGGCCAGCTGGGGCTAGTGGAGTCGTGGTCCTCACAGGGGACCGAGGGATTGATGGTGGGTCGCACCCTCGTAGACACCCGTGGGCCTATGTTGGCAGTTAGGCTGCTCACCTTGTCCGATAGCCCCCGCACTTTAAGGCGCGGAGCCATCGTAGCCAAATGCAGTAGTGTAGTAGAGGTCACCGGAGGAAGTGGATCCACATGCTTGCCAGTACAGCCGGAAAGAGGGGAAAATTTGGGGAAATGTGTTTGGCCAGAGGGAGTGCGGGACATGATGACACGCTCTGAAGGGGGCCTGACATCGGAGCAGGTAGAGACATTGCACAATTTGGTTGGTAAGAACTTGGATGTTTTTTCTCTCTCTCCCAAGGATGTTGGACGCACGGGTCTCATCAGGCACCAAATTAGTACTGGCGAGGCTCGGCCTATCGCCAACCACCAAGGCGGCTCCCTTTCACTAGGAAAGAGGAGGCAGAAGAACAGGTGAGCAAAATGGAAAAAGCCAGACTTATCGAGCCCTCGGTGAGTCCTTGGGTGTCACCCATTGTGCTGGTGAAAAAGAAGGATGGGACCACTCGGTTCTGTGTGGACTACCGCCAGCTCAATCACGTGACACTCAAGGACTCATATCCCCTCCCAAGAATTGATGACACCCTCGATGCTGTTTCAGGCTCAAAATGGTTTTCGACATTGGACTTAAAGAGTGGTTATTGGCAGGTGGAGATGGATAAAGAGGCGAGAGAGAAAACGGCATTCACCACAGGAAAGGGTCTCTGGCAGTTTGTTGTCATGCCTTTTGGATTGTGCAATGCCCCTGCCACGTTTGAGCGTCTGATGGAACGTGTTCTAATTGGCTTACCATGGCAGACTTGCCTTGTCTATCTGGATGACGTATTGGTCCACGCTCCCACATTTGAACAGGCTGCTAAAAATTTGTCATAGGTATTTGAGTGATTACGGGGTGCTGGGTTGAAATTGAATCCGAGCAAGTGTGAAATTTTCAGGAGAGAGGTGACTTACCTGGGTCACGTGATTAGTGAGAGCGGCGTGGCCACTGACCCTGGAAAAGTAAAGGCTGTAAAAGAGTGGCCCGCCCCCAAAAGTGTAAGAGAGGTCAGAGGATTTTTGGGCCTCTGCTCTTACTACAGGAGATTTGTGGCAAATTTCGCAGAACTTGCAAGACCCTTGCACACATTGACAGAGAAAGGAGCCCGATTTATATGGTCAGAGAGCTGCAGCGAGGCATTCAGTCACTTAAAACAACGTCTGGTCGAGGCCCCAGTTTTGGCATACCCGACGGATGATGGCAATTACATCCTGGACACAGATGCGAGCCAGGAAGGATTGGGAGCTGTGTTGTCACAAATGCAACAGGGAGTCGAGAGGGTTATTGCATATTAGTCGGGTACTTTTGAGGCCAGAGCGAAATGATTGCGTTACCCGCAAATAACTATTAGCCCTACTGTCTGCGGTTGGACAATTTCACCCTTACCTTTATGGGAGGGAGTTTGTGATCCGAGTAGATCATGCCTCCTTGCAATGGCTTCTTTGGTTCAAATAGCCAGAGGGACAAATTGCAAGGTGGCTTGAGAGGCTGCAGCAGTATAATTTCGCTGTGCAACATCGGCCCGGCAAAGCACATGCCAATGCAGACGCCCTCTCTCGGCGCCCCTGTTGGGAGGCACAATGCAAATTTTGTGATAGACAGGAAGCCAAGGATCCAATTGGGCAGGATCAAATTGATGCATGCCTATATGCAGCGAGAGTGACCAGGCAAACTTTGCCACAACCCCCACCTGAATTGGGCGATGTGAATTGGCAAGAGAGTCAAAGGGAGGATCCTGTTTTGGGGCCCCTTTTTCATTGGCTGGAGGAGGACAAAAGACCTTGGGAGGATATTGCTCCACATGGGGCCCAGGTAAAGGCTTATTGGGCACAGTGGCAGATGTTGGGATTGAAAGATGGCTATTTGTTTAGAAAATGGGTGACAACAATGGGTGATGTAGCTTCCTGGTTGATAATTATTGTACCAAAAAAATTGAAGGAAGTGGTTATGGGGCATGTACATGGGACTAGGACAATGGGACATTTGGGCATGGCCAAAACTTTGTCCAAATTGTGGCAGAAGTTCTGTTGGGTGAATTTGGGCAGGGACATTCAAAATTGGGTGAGATCCTGCGCCCTCTGCCGCGGTAAGAAGGGACCCCCACGTGCGTGCAAGGCCCCACTCCAGGTGTACAACGTAGGGGCACCACTTGAGCGGGTGGCAGTAGATGTGGTGGGGCCCCTGCCAGCCACCTGCCGAGGGAACCGGTACATTATGGTGGCAATGGACTACTTCACCAAGTGGCCAGAAGCCTACCCATTGCCCAACCAGGAAGCCTGGCTGGTAGCTCAAGTTTTAGTTGAGGGATTCTTCTCCCGATTTGGCGTTCCAAGGGAACTACACACCGACCAGGGCCGGAACTTTGAATCCGCGCTCCTGCAGTCGGTGTGCGAGCTCCTCCAAATTCACAAGACCAGGACGACCCCCCTTAGGCCTCAATCGGATGGGATGGTGGGGAGGTTCAACCGCACATTATTGACCCAATTGGCCCTCTTTACATCCGAAAACAAACAGGATTGGGACGAGCACCTCCCCTTTATACTGATGGCATACCGGACCGCCCAGCATGCGACCACTCGGTGCACCCCCGCCTTGTTGATGTTCGGTAGGAAGATGCGAGTCCCCACTGATTTGTTCATGGGACGGTCACCAGAAGAAACGGGTGAAGCATCTGTGGAAAGTTATTCAACCAATTTGAAAAAGAGCATGGAGAAGGCTCACAAATTTGCGAGGAAGCAAATTGGCTTGGCTTCCTCGCATATGAAAACGCTGTATGATGCTCGGGCACACACACCTCGGTTCCTCCGCGGATACCTTATTTGGCTCCACTGGCCCCGGAGGAGGAAGGGGGTGTGTCCAAAACTCACCTCACCCTGGAAGGGCCCCAGGGTGGTGCTTCGGCAGGTGACTGATGTGGTGTTCAAAATTCAGGAGGGCCCGCATACCCTTCCACAGATAGTTCACGGGGATAGACTGAGCTCCTACATGGGTCGGGAGGCTCCTGGGTGGATTGGAAGGATGAGGGGGAAATTAGGAGTGGTGGATGGCACTCTTGGACCCGACCAACCTGCAACTACCTGCACTTGAGGTGAGTGTTTTGATGTTTACTGTCCCAGGCTTCAGGACTTGCTTCGTAAATTGGGACATGTAATTTGGAGTTGGGGGCGGGTGAGAGTGATGACATGGTCGGTGAGGGGGGATGGAATGTGTGCCACAGAGTCTTGTGGGTGGCGTTTGTTTTTGTGTTGTGGTTATGTTTTTATGTGGTCATGGAGAATGGAAATATGAGTGAGTGGTAATTATTGAGTTTTGAAATGTGCTAATGGAAATGTATTGGTTAAATGTGAACAGGGATTTCACAACATTGGCAGGCCATGGCAACTTTTTGTAACCTCTTTTGTACCATCTTCTATGGAATGGTGTGTGTGTGTGTGTGTGTGTGTGTGTGTGTGTGTGTGTGTGTGTGTGTGTGTGTGTGTGTGTGTGTGTGTGTGTGTGTGTGTGTGTGTGTGTGTGTGTGTGTGTGTGTGTGTGTGTGTGTGTGTGTGTGTGTGTGTGTGTGTGTGTGTGTGTGTGTGTGTGTGTGTGTGTGTGTGTGTGTGTGTCCGTCCGCAGCATAACTACCCGATGATATCATCCGATGTTGATGAAACTTGGGTGGGAGGTTGATATCATGATCCAGTTGTGTTCTGCCTGGAGTGGGCATATTTCACCCATTGTGGGCGGAGCCACGCCCGAAAAAGATGTCTTTTTCGGGGTTAATCGAGTTCAAGCTTCATCTTCTCCGAGGGGTTTGGTGGAATCTGACAGGGGTTTCGGTATTTGTTTCGGCCAATGTCATGTGTCTCGCCCCACGGAGCTCGATGTTTTTATTATTTTTTCATTTCATTTTTCACCGAATTTTCGGTATTGTGTAGCTAACTAACCTCATAACTGCACATCGGATTTTTATGTGAAAAAATAAAAAAAATATTTTTTCACATAAAACGGCTTTTTTGCGCGCAAAAAAATTATTTTGCTATTTTCTGAGAAAAAAAAAATTTCGCCCTTTTTCGGGAAAAATAAAATGCCCTTTTTGGTCGAAAATGTCTGGCAACGCGAAAAAAAATTAGGGAATTTTTCGAAATTTTTAACTGCGATCGATCTCAAAAACAAAACGTTGCGTCCCCAGCGTGTACTGCAGTGAGGCGGTGTACTACAGTGAGAGAGTACACAAAGTGTGAACAAGTCTCCTATCAAGATGAGTGCTGATCTTCGTGACAAGTGGCTGAAGGAATTCAACGCTGGCGGCGATGGGGCCACCTTCAAGTACGTGTCGAGTGACACGGCTTTCTGTCGAGCTTGTGAAAAGACTTTCCGGGCGAAGCAGAAGTCTGAGCTGGCCCAACATGTCCGAGGAGACCGCCCCAAGAGCAACTTGGCCTTGAAGAAGAAGAGGACGGTCACGCAAGCCACCATGGAGGACTTTGGTGGCGGAAAGAGGCACAAGTGCGACGTCGTGGCTCAGGAGCTGTGCCAGGCCAGGCTGGCCGCTGGCATCCCATGGTCGAAATTGGAAAACCCTGCCCTCCGGTCGTTCCTGGAGAAGCACATCACTCTCCAGATCCCCGATGAAAGCTGGATTTGAAAGCACTACCTCGACAAGTGCTACGACGAGGCCTTAGCGGGTTTCCGTGCCGACCTCGGACAGCAGCCCATCTGTCTACTTTTCTCGAAATGTTTCTCCAAAGCCATGAGTGGCTACAAGATGTTTCGTACATGACAATCGGTGTTCACCATGAGGTTTAACAGGCAATAAGGTGAAATTTGGCGAGTTTTACTGTACATACCACAAGCCTGGATGCTTGAGGAATATTGCAATTATGCAATAGGACTCATTTTTGGCACGCACATTTGCAGAGACCGGTGCACTTCAAATTAGCACGGAAGCAGTGGCAGACTTTGCATGGCATAGCACAGGCACATTTGATGAACTCCCGACATGCCAAGGAGACCTCGGGCTGCGTCATCCACAGAGGCTGCCACCCGCCATCACACCTGACCCATCCGAATTCCGAGGGGCACGTTGTTGGGGTTGTGCTCATTGTCCATATACCTGTCTGATATACGGCACGTCTGGTGTGGTGTAGCAATGCGTTCTGAAAAGAGGCAATGAAGATAAGAAAGTCAGAAAGCGAAATGAAATTGAGAATGCGCATGCCAAAAATTGAGGATTCATTACGCGTCTGTCTAGTCGCTGTCTTGATATTTTCAATCTTACCTGCGTTGGTGGCAGTTTGTTCAGTGGTCTTGGTTTGGTCTTGAACATCATCATCCTGGCTTCATTGATGGAAGTTGTACTGAGTTTGCTGTCGTACAATAAGACGACAAACCTTTCCAGGACGGCAAAGACCGGCGATTCCGTTCACATTCAGAAACGGTTCTCGTGCTATAGCCAGAAAAGCATCAGTCAATTGGGGTAGCATGTCTCATACGCGCCAGGCTTTCTTCTTACTCGACCAGTGAAACCCAGAAGTGGTGTCACATCCAGTAAAGGCATGGAAGGCTGTAAGCGCTTCGGCACGATCTCAGAGAGTAGCAGAGAGCGATCCTATGTCCACACAAGTGTAGTGGGCACCCATGCCAAATGCTGCCCAGAGCTGAAGGTCATTGTGTTGAGACCGCAGTTTACTGTACATGCCAAGAAGAATCACAACCACATCCGTATCCACCGAGCGTACTTGAATAAGGCTGTGTCCACTTTGCAGGCGTCCAGGATGTGAAACACAATGCGCGTATCGGCCTCTTCATGATCACATCTGGCTAAATCGCTTTCAGCATCTTGCCCTGAAATGAACACAGAAATGCAAAATTAGAAACGAACGCTTTCACAAAATGTAGTTGGTAGGAAATCGTCATATAATGGTTTCTCATCAGAATTCCTAACCTGTCATAACAAGTCGTTTTCCAGGTGGAAGCGCCATCTTAGCTTCAGCCGTGAGGTAGGCAAATAGTTCCTCTTTGTTTTCTGAAACTTTCAGGAATTCCTCCCACTTGGCGGGAATCTTAGTCTGGTTACCAACTTTGAGTCGGGAGCCTGTACCGCGATCGTCATATAATGGTTTCTCATCAGAATTCCTAACCTGTCATAAGTCGTTTTCCAGGTGGAAGCGCCATCTTCGTAGCTTCAGCCGTGAGGTAGGCAAATAGTTCCTCTTTGTTTTCTGAAACTTTCAGGAATTCCTCCCACTTGGCGGGAATCTTAGTCTGGTTACCAACTTTGAGTCGGGAGCCTGTACCGCGCTTCTCGTGAGTTGCCTCCTTCAGACTGTCTTGAAGAAATCTATCCCAAACGACGTCAAGGCGGTTGGATGTATGGAGTTGTTGACATAGATATGGGTTGAATATGTGCTGAGCGTAATCTTGGAATGTTGACGCCGATTTTCTGGGTAGCGAATGAATCATTATGGCTCCATCGATTATTTTGCAATCATAGACGCTTGGTGGTTCCTCACTGTCATTTTTCGGTAGTAGGCATTCGAGAAGCTGGGATTTCGTGGTAAAAAACATCTTACCCTGATCAGAAATCGAATGAGGATAGGATTTGCTTTCATGTGAAAAAAATTCCGCCATGTCTCCTGATCGATTCTGGACTGACACGTACAACTGTCCAAACACAGAAATATCATCTTTCAGTTCTGCCATCTTTATTTTTGTCTTGGAAGCCGCTTTCAGTGTAGGTTTGAAGAGCTGGATGCTATTCCTCTTGATGGTTTGATGAATAGATGTCGACTTTTCGGTGAGTACATCCTTGACGAAACACTGGAATTTCTCAGTTCCGATCTTCTCTAGCGTCCGTAGGCAGTCAATGGCGGTCTCTGAGGCACATGTTTGATTCAAACTGATCAGCTCAGGGAAATGGTTCGAAAACGGATTCCCCATATTTGCAATCGCTCGGTACAGAAGCCGAACTTGTCTATGAAAAGTTTTCTGACTGGCGAATCCAGAATCGTAATTCTCATCTGATAAGTCCGTAGTCAGTCCCAGATCCGCTTCAAATTGCATTAATAAGCGTGACTGTTCCGGGGGCACACAAGAGCCATTGTCTCAACATTGCCGGGTTCTGAAGGAGACCAATGGCACCGCCACATCCCTTCACGATTTTACTCATTTGTTCGTGCGCCTCGTCGATCGGGATTGTTGAAAATTTATTCGAAGTCTTTGCAATCACCCATCCGCCATTCTGGAATTCCGTCGCTACTTCGTCCGGCAGCAGTTTCATGTCCTTCAGATACACGGGCAACCACCGAGCGTAGTTTGTATGATTGAATGCGAAAGCGAATGGGATTACCTCCTCCAAAACTCTCAGAAAGAGTTGAAAGTTACGCTCCCTGTGCGCCTTCACCATGGTCAAAACGAGTACCTCATATCGTCAGACCAAATCCCAGAAATAGTAGGTCGGGTGCTGCCTGCACATGAGTTTTCGCCAGGATTCCAATGTAATTGTGTCGTCGTCCGATGCCCCGTCAGCGATAAAGGCGTCTTGTTCCAGCAGAGACGAGCAGGTGACAGTAACCTGGTGTGCGTATCATAATAATTATAAGTAAGTAAGTAAGTATAATAATAATAATAATAATGCATTTATTTTATATAGCGCTTTTCAGGGAGCCCAAAGACGCTTTGACAGAGTGCAAAACATAATGCATAGCAAAACATAAAAACAATTGCAAAAAAACAAGAATCAATAGGGAAATACCCATAGCCAAAAGGAGGGAGAAGGAGAAGAGATAATCATGGCTTTTAAATGCTGTGGGTTAAATGTTGAATGCAGTGTTGAACAGGTGGGTCTTGAGTGATGTTTTGAATGTGGTGAGCGAGGAGGAGTCTCTGATGGTGTGAGGTAGTGAGTTCCAGAGGGTGGGAGCAGCAATGGAGAAGGCCCTGTCCCCCCAGGATCTGAATTTGGTCCGGATGGGGGCGGGGGGGGGGGGGGTCAGGAGGTTGGTACCAGCAGAGCGGAGGTTGCGGTTGGGAGTGTGTCCGGAGAGGAGGTCAGCCAGGTAGGATGGGGCCAGGTTATGGAGGGCTTTGTAGGTCAAGGAGGATTTTGTACTGGATTCTCTGGGAGATTGGGAGCCAGTGAAGCTTGTAAAGGACGGGGGTGATGTGGTCACGGGCCCGGGAACGGGTGAATAGACGGGCAGCGGAGTTCTGAATGTATTGGAGTTTATTGGTGATTGTTGAGGGTGAACCATAGAGGAGGCTATTGCTGTAGTCCAGACGGGAGGTGATGAAGGCGTGGATGAGGGTTTCTGCAGCCATGGAGGAGAGGGATGGACGGAGACGGGCGATGTTTTTCAGGTGAAAGAAGGCTGACTTTGTGATCTGTTTAGTGTATTTGTCGAAGGAGAGGGTTTGGTCAAAGATGATGCCAAGATTCCGGATGTGAGGGGAGGTGGATACTGGGATACCATCGATTTTGAGGGCAAAGTTATTGGTGGATTTTATGAGCGTTTTAGGGCCAATGATGATTATTTCAGATTTATCATAGTTAAGTTAATAAAGATGAGGAAATTGATTATGTGTTCATAATAATAGAAAAAATCGTTAGGATGGAGAAAATCGTCAGTGTCATCACTTTACAAACTACATACTCAGAGCAAACTCACCTGGTTCTCTTCAGATGAGACATTCAAGAATGACTCGGCAGTACCGGACCCCGTGATGTTTGCCTTCGTCAGAGCGTCTGTTCACCCAGAATGGTCAAGGAGATTTCTTGCGATATTCCAGAGACATTTCTATGTGTAGCCCTCCTAGCATGACGACGAAATGTTCCGCACCGTATTCCAGAGGCCATTTCCATTGTATTGACTTGGCAATGGCATAGAGTGGCTGATCGACTGTAAGAACCGCGACCTGTCCAGGGTTCAAGAAATTGAGGGCCGTTTTAACGACGTCCATACAATGTTTGATCATTGACGGTGTTGCAGACTTTTCGTAGAACAGTGGAAGCATAGCTGATATCGTTGTACAATTTATGGAGTCTTGGAGAGCGGCGTGGAAGGCAGACCATGTTACCATATCTCCCTGAGAAATTTTGCATTCTCGCATTTTTTGGATGCAGTAATCTATCCACTTGCTGAGCTCCGGTGCGGTTTCGCCAACTGTTTCCGTTTCTGCGGGCGTCAAAGATGGCTGGGTAGCGGGAGGCATGTACTCACATTTTGTTCCATTTGTTGGCACTTCCAAGACATCATGATAGCTCTTGAGCATCAGCGGCTGGGTACCCTTTGGTGGAAATCCTATCGGTTCTCTAACTTCACCGGGATTGGTTTCTGAAATCTTCTGGAACAATGAAATACCAGTGCCGTGGAATGAAGATGTAGCGGATGTGGAGGATAAATTGTGGTCAATATTGTCCAGAGCCGCGACAGTAAAAATCTGTTTTCTGAGCTGAACTGGGCACACGACACCGTCCTCAATGAATCGCTCACTCAAAGACACAGCCATTGCCGACTCTATTTCCAGGACACGAGAATAAGAAATGCTGAGCCATAACTTGAAGAGGGCCTGAATGAGTATTTTGTCTCGAAACTGTGCGTGAATTCTCAGGCCAATATAGATCGGCAGCGGTGGAGGATACGTTTGCCTGTGGCCGTGATCCGTCAGTTCCCTTTTTCTTAGCATTAAGAAGTATTGTTTGACACGCGGTCAAACACGCTTGTGACTCAACTTTAGTTTGGTCTTTCAAGTCCAACCCATTCAAGATCATTGCGATCATTGACAGAAGAGACGTGGGTATGGCTTCCTTTTGGCATCCCGGATGAAAATTTCCAGAAAAGGTGAATTTCTTGTGTTCGAACAGGTCTCTGCGAATGATATTGGCAGCTTTCACGATTGTACGTGCTTCATCATAGTCCCGTGACGTCATATGGTCCTTCAGCAAGTACGATAGCGAATCTCTGTAAACTATCAACAAATTGCGTCCTTCAGAAACTGTCGTTGCTTCTGGAAATCATTCCAGTATTTCATTCTTTAGTCTGCTCCGGTTTGTCAGCTTGTCTATACCGAGGTCACTAAGGCGAGCTTGATACAAGTCATACAATTCACTGAGTTTGAACACAACTTGACCGTTCATAACAGAGTTTTCAACATACGTGAAAAGTTCAACACGAGCTCGCGACTGGGACATCATTTCCGACTCATCTGCCGATGTCTTTTGTTCGTTTCTTTTCAGCGAACGATGGCGATTCCGAAACTTTGTGAGGCAATCGAAATGATATTTTGCTTCGATTGAAATCAAATCAGAACCTCCATTCAATCTAGCTAATAAATCGCCGTCCTGCAATTCTATGGCCATTTGGCGAATTTTTTTATCAGCACCAAAAGTAATGCACTCGTGAAGATCAGTTCCAACTGTACCGTCCCTGCCACAGAACAAACATTGTCGCTTTGTGTCGTCCACAGACCCGTGACGTTTGCTACGTTTTGCAGTTGCGGCGGCGTCGTCGAAGTCCAGGCTGGCCCGTTTCCGAATTCGTTCAAGCTTTTGATCGTTGAATTTTGAGTAGCACGATTTGTGCCACTTCGCGGTGTTTGAGATCAGCTTGCTAACGTCCTCCGGGATGAAGGGCACATTTACTGGCATAGCTTCTAGCTCTCGGAATATGCGAACGTTCTCCAGGAATTTAGTATACCCTTCCGACTTTTCATCCCTTCTGTTGAACGCATCCAGCGGGCATCTCAGATTTTCCTGAGTTATCTTCTGACAAATCAGGCACTTATTCCAGTCGGTAGGCCGGCTGGTCTCGGCCTCCGCGAGTAACTGAAAGAGACCAAAAGATACAATTAATATCTCAATACAGAATTGTATCCCAAAATAATTTGTTTCATAAAATACTTGTTTTGTTATAGTGAAAATTCTGGAGCATGCCTCCGAACCCAGCAGCTCGAGGCGCCCTGACCTACTCATCTAAAATATCTGCCACCCCTCATAATAAAAAGTTCCTTTCCACCCATGAAAAGGTTTGAAGAATTGATAGAAATATGTAATTATGTAATTTAACTACTTCACTTGAAATAGCTAATTGCTATATAGAATATATCCATCAAAAAAGCAATTTCTGTCAGGTTTGCTGTCACAACAGGGGATGGTCTGTTTTACTAAATACACAGCAGGCTTGCCTAGGAGAAAGATGGGTGTTCTAAGCATTCAGTCTATTTTTCTCTGGGGATGGTATTTTTTTCAAAACCCCATTTGGAGAGTCGCGAGAGCAAAAAAATAATGGTAGGATGACTTGCCTTACCCCTCCCTTTTTTACATTCGGGCCCAAAATTTTTCGTGGTGGGAGGGAGGTTAACAGAGAATAACTCCACATAGAGCACATAAATGGCATATTATAAAGCTGAAATGGCTCATGTGCAGACCCTTTTCGCCAAATTACTTCCCTGCTACCCACACCCGCTCGCTATGGGTGTAACAACATCGTTTTTTCGGAAATAACAGAAAAAAATCCAACCAAAAAAAACGTCTTGTTCGTCACATATTGCCCACAACAGATGTGTATTTAGGATTAAGACTCGCAAATACTACGTAATACATCAGTTAAACAGCTAGTTTTACTAAATCTGAACCTTCAAAATGTCTCGACTGCATCAATAAATACTCAAAACAATTCAAAATTATTCAAAATCGCACTTACCGCCACCATTTTGCGAAGAAATGCTCTGCCTCCATCGGAAAATGAAGCACGAAAAGGGCGTTCCCGTCGGTTCCGCACTGCGGCGACGCCCATTTTCCCCTACCGTACATAGCGCCCTCTTGTGGGCGTATAGTAACCGATCTCGATTGTCGTCTTATTGAAATTGCTTGTAGGCATGATAGGGAACCCACACACAAAAAATGGTACTTTTGTCCAGCAGGTAAATATTGTTCCCTTATCTGACCACACTAGATGGTGCAATATCAAGCCCAACATGTAACTGAAGCCCAACAATATCAAGCTTTTGGCTCGATGCCAAAAAAAATAAGCAACTTCGCGTCTTTGTATAAAGTTCACGTTGCACAATAGTCATGCACAATAAATAGTCACTGCGAAGGACATTTGTTAAATCGCTAGGTGCTTTCCTAGATACGGGGAGTGTTCCTCATGGTCTATGATGCTATACTATAATATAATGTACTGTACTGTTGAATACTGCATGGATTGCATCATCGGATGCACCAGATTGTTTAGCACAAGACTTAAAGGTCAAATTGCCTGTTTGCTCAGTCATCTTGGTCATGTTCTTCTTTGATTTCAATTTCTGCGCATTTGGCATCGATGCTTCAGCCACCATAACCTGATTGGGAATTCCTTATTTGCTTTATTGTTATTTTTAATGAGGTTGTTTGTTCATGTTTTTGCAAGGGTTCTATTGGTTGATTTGTGCTTTCAGTGATGGAAGAGAAAGTTATTCCAGTTCGTGTGGCCATCCGTTGCCGGCCTCTTGTTCCTCGAGAGTTGGCTGAAGGATGCAAGACGTGCATATCCTTTGTACCTGGGGAGCCGCAGGTAAATGCATATTTTGCGATGGCTCGTCATCGACTTCACTCTAGTTCTTCATTTGTCCTTTAAATGAGATCAAACATTAGTGGGATGCTGTAATGTGGGCAGAGGCATATCAATTGATGCATTTGCATCTAATTATATTTCCTAGTTGTTGAAGTGTCCTCGTATTGAAATATAATTTGGTGTTGATAATCTCCCGATATGTATTCTTCTGTTCTCTCCAGATTATTGTTGGTACGGAGAAGGCGTTCACATTTGATTACACGTTTGACCCTGCAACTGAGCAGGAAGAGGTGTTCAATGCTACTGTTGCTCCTCTGCTTTGTGGTATTTTCGATGGTAATTGTTTTCCTCTTTTCTTTTTGTAAACTCATTTATTTATAAAGGTCAAAAGTCGAGGCTGTATAAATCAATTTTCATTTTGTATGGTTAAAAAAAACTGTTTTCGTTATTTTGAGCATACAGAAGCAGACTGCTGAATACAAATGGATGTGGATGAGCTTTGCTTTTTTACATACTTCCTAGTTTGTTCCTCTTTTTGCAAAGAGTAGGTGATCTATCGATGCACCATGACCAAATTGCGAAATTCCTGCCCTAACTACCACTGAAGGCAATGGTTACCCACCCTGTATAATCCTTGCCAAGAAACTATTCTGGCATCATTGATGCTGTTTAACAGTGTATGGTACATCTCAAAGAATACATTTCAGTGTTTTCTGAACATGCAACTACAGAGTGATTGAATATGATCTTGATTGTCCCAAGTCAGAAACGAGTATAATTTTGGTTTTGTTAAACCCATCCTTAAGATATTTTATTTTGTTGACAGCATTGCACTTTGAGTGCTGATAGAGCTCTGAGAAGAAGGCCTAACCAGGAAAAGGGAATTGATAAATCAAATATTTGATTTCATTGACTTGATAAATTGATTGATAAATCATTGACTCAAGAAAATGTATTGTTGCTGAAGTTTTGAGAATTTTTTTTTTTTTTTAGGTTACAATGCCACAGTCCTGGCATATGGTCAAACTGGCTCAGGTAAAACATTCACCATGGGGGGAACTTACACAACCAATCAGGATGATTATGAAGTTGGAGTTATTCCCCGGGTCATACACCATCTCTTTGATGGTATATCTCAAAGATCCGAGATCGAATTTGTGCTCAAAGTTTCCTACCTCGAGGTAACTGAAAATGTTGAGATTGTTTTGTGGGTGTGAAATTTTGTTTTCTGTGACTTTGCAACTTGAGATTTCCTTTTTATTTTATCGATTTATTTTGCAGGTTTACAATGAAGAGATCATCGATTTGCTCCACAACTCAAAAGAACATCAAGTGTTGAGCATCAGAGAAAATGCCAAAGAGGGCCTAAAGGCAAGTGTGGATTTGGATTTCTGAAATGAGATGTTTTTATGCCTGCAGTGTGTCACGATGGCTGTTTCTTCGACTATTTAAAATTGTAATAACGTCCCCAGGTAGCCGGTTTGACAGAGCAAATTGTTTGCACTGCTGAGGAGATGGTGAGATGCTTGGAGCTGGGGAATTCAGCTCGAACTGTGCGTTCAACGGCGATTAATGCACAGTCATCCCGCTCGCATGCAATATTCACAATCTCCATGGAACAAAAGCGTGCAGAACAACGGTGAGGGGCAATGTCGGAACATTTTGTCATGTGACTGAGGAAAGGTAAAAGGCATTACCCCAAATGGCTACTATAATGACTGACATGTCGTTAACCTGTTGTACCTTTCCCTTCCTTTCAAACCTTATTGGGCATGAATGTGACAGCTGCTGTTGTTGCAAGTTTCATTTGGTAGACGTCGCTGGGTCAGAATGTCAAAAGAAGACTAAAACTGAGGGTGTTCGTCTCAAAGAGGGAATCAACATCAACCGTGGTCTTCTTGCCTTGGGAAATGTTATCAGTGCCCTTGGAGAGGATTCGGGAAGGAAGGGCCACATTCCTTACCGTGACTCAAAGCTCACGCGCCTGTTGCAAGGTGATGGCCGATTGGACCCACATTATGCAGTCTCATTATACCAACTCTGTTTTCTCACTGGTTGCACTTCACCCACAGATTCCCTTGGTGGCAACAGTCACACATTGATGGTGGCATGTATCAGTCCAGCTGATGCCCACCTTGAGGAAACTGTGAACACTCTTCGCTTTGCAGACCGTGCACGCAAGATAAAAAACAAGCCAATTGTGAAACGTGATCCTCAGGCTGCGGAGATGCTGGCCCTGAAACAGCAAGTGAGGGCTTCTTCTTCTCTTCTGTAGATGGTGGAATTAATTTTTCTTAACTATATTACCAATGCTTGAGCAAAGCATTGTATCCTACAAGGATATGAAAGCTTGGTACCTTCTGTAAACTTAAAATTGAATGTGGAAAACCATGTCTTACCTCCTCCCCTTCCTCCCCCTCAACCCCCTCCCAATTATATATATATATATATATATATATATATATATATATATATATATATATATATATTTGTACTACATGCAGGTACAGCAGCTAAGTGTACAACTTTTGCAAGCGACAGGTGGAAGGGCACCGGAGCAGCTCAGGTACGCTTTTTTTTTTTGCATTGCTTTATTACACATGGTAGTTACATGCTTAACTTGAAAGGCACTCGGTAGAGCACATACCTCCACCAGGCTGAACAGGTTACGTTTTGTATCTCACTTGGCCAGATCTGGATTCAGACCTGAACTAAAATCTAATCTGTTTGTTCTTTTCTCCGACCCAACTCATCCACCAAGTTTTGTCATAACTCGTCCACAACCTTTTGAGATGTCTTCCTATATATTGTTTTTGGCCCTATCACTCAATGGCAAAGAACCACTTAATTTTTTTTTTTTTCATGTCTGCATTCAGACCTTCGGAAATTTTATCAATTCGTTCTTGTCACACACACAACCGGTTACGTGCAGCCGAGCTAAACCCTGGGTGGGAGTCTGCTACCTGATGGAGCAAATTAATGGGGCTATTATGTTCACGCAAAGCTGAAAAAAATGAAGGAAAAGACAACCGGGAAGATTTGAAGCAGTTTACTAAATCGGTTTTTGGCAATTATCTTAAAAACCATTGACTTTTGGATATGAAAATGTATTACTGACCCCCCATAATGTGGCCATTGCGCAAATTTTGAGTGGTCGGGCAACCTCCTAGGTCCAACGGTTCTGTAGATACAGTCACGGCAAAAAAGGGGGCGTGGCCCAAAAAGGGGTGTGGCCATTTCAGCTATTTTGCCGTCAGTGGCAAATGTGTTACCAACCAAATATTGTTCCTGGACCTTCAATTAGTGGATTCCTGAAGAGTTTAGGTCTGTACAATAAAGTGCATACTCAACCACCATGAGCTACTCTAGTATAGCTACTGAGTGATTAAATAAGGACTTTCTTATTGTATATTTTCTAAATATTAAATCATAAATGTCCCTGCAATGGCATTATAAAACGTCGCTGCAACGTTTACGCATTGTTATGATTGCTTGGTGCCGAAGAGTCTGAAGCAGCACATTCTTCTCATTAAAGGATTTGTAAATGCAGATCTGCTCCCAGCAGGGAGCACCCGCATCCCAATATTTCACTTGACCAATCACATTGTATCCCCCGATCCTTGCGCCCTCCCACCCAAACTTTTACCCAACCAATCCGACTGCTCTGCTCCCCTCTCTTCGCTCCTCCCCCCTCCTCTTGCTCCTCCCACTTGAAATGTTTTAAAAATCAGAACGAATGACCAAATAACCAGGATTATCACTGGGTGTGTAGGATGTTGGTTTGCTGTACTTAGAATTCTGTATGTTTACACTGTATGTTGACTGTATACTGTGCATGCTACTGTATCCTTATGATGTTTCCTTTGATGTACATCTCTATACGTACCAGGATTTTCACTTGGGACCTTCTGTGAATCTTGAAATGTAATTTGTGAATTGTATTATGGTTTGATAAAGGTTATTGTTTGCTTGTTGTTATTTCCTTTTAGACAGAAAGTGTTATCCTCCTCGGGAATTAAATTTGTGACTTTCTTCTGACAAGTTGATGGACATTGAATTTCTTGGTTCATATATTACATACTATGGTAGGGAAAATATCCACGACAGCCGCCATATTTGTTTTAACACAAAAGCCTTAACCACTGAAAACACGTCCTGGTGAGAGTCTGCAATCTCTGATTTTTTTTTTCATTTTTTTTTTTCTAGTTTTGTTACCCCAAATGGCCGATTTAGAATAGGTACACCGTATCCCTGCGTATCGTAAGAGGCGACCAAGGGTTGGCGTCAGGAAGGGCATCCGGCCATAAAAACATTGCCTCAAACAGGGAACCATGATTGTCATGGGGCCCGCAAGGCTAACTCCCGCTCTAGCGGGGAAAAATGGCCTTAAAACGATCATTCATTCATATATAAAAATTTTCTCTCTATCTCCACTTCTTCTGGTTCTGGAACTGAACCGTAATCTCCATTTCCGTGTTAATGTATTAATTTGTTGCTGGCATTGTTTGTGTGGAAATGTAGTCATGGAAATGAAGAGCGAGAGCAACAGCTCACTGAGCGCAATGTCGACCTACAAAAGCATGTTGATCGCCTGGAACGCCAAAATTCTCAACTGAGCGAGCAAGTTGTGTTGGTACGTCAACAAAAAAGCCAAGGCATGGCTGGTTGTTGTGCAGCTTCATACCTCCACATTGTTGTGGAATACTGATTCACCCTTGAATGAGTCTTCACCCATAACGGCCTTTACCACTTTTCAATAACATTGATTGTGGTTTTTTGGGGGGGTTTTTTTTCTTCTTCTTCTTCTTCCCCTCCCCCTCCAATTGTGTATATATGTGTATATATATAATATATACACACACACACACACTTTTTTTTCTTTTTTTTTCCCCCTCCAATTAAACATTTTCTTTGTAATCTACTTTTAGCTGGAGATGCAGAAAGAGAAAGTTCAGAAATCTATCGAGGATGTGAAACAGCATGAAGGGTATGTCATCCATCAACCTGCATACTTACACATTAATCGTGTTGCGTTTTTGTTTCATTTTTTTTTCTTCCCCTCTCCACCCCCAATTAGTACTGTAGATTCATCAATTCATCAATTAGTACTGTAGATTCAGCCTGGTGTTGGCTTAGCGGCTAGGGTGCCAGCTTAGGATCCTGGGTTTGAATCCCGGTCGATTGCTGAATTAACGCCAGGGGGGTTGACTCAGCCTGTCATCCTTCCGAGGTCGGCTAATTGAGTACCAGTTCACATAACTTAACTTTGCATGAGCGCCATCTTGTGGCATTAAACATATAACCCTGACATTCACTTAACATTGGATGAGCGCCCTGTTGTGGCATTAAACATGAAGTGATGCGAGTTGACAAAGTGGAAGTTGCAAGGCGGCCATCTTGGATTTTGACGTGGCGACCCAATTTACAATAGCGTTCTTCCTTATGCCGAGATGCACCCACACACCAAATCAGAAGTTGGTACTTCGCTTATTTTTCAAGATATTCATCTCAACGTTCAGTGGAACACACCTGGACGACACCTGGATTCACCTGGACGACAATCTTGCGCATGTGCAAATGCGCTGTTATGGTGTTGATGTGATGCTCTCAAAGACTGGCGCATGCGCAAATGGACGCGCTGGATTGCAAGGTCACGTGTGGACATGTACGTCATATGTGGATGGAACACAGCCGGTTCTCAATCTTGCGCATGCGAAAATGCGCTGTTATGGTGTTGATGTGCTCTGAAAGACTTTGGCGCATGCGCAAATGGATGCGCTGGATTGCAAGGTCACGTGTGGTCATGTACGTCATATGCACAATCTTCTTTAGCATCCCTTCGAAGGACCGCAGCATTTGTTCCATTTGTTGGCACGCGCGTCGGTGGGCACCCGGTTTTGCACACGTGGGCATGTGTTAAGTGTCTTTTTCGATACATGTCCGGGGCCTGTCACCCCCATTACCACTCCCCCCAGGAGTTATTTCAGGCCCTTTCCTGGGCCCCAAACACACCAAACACATGTTCTGTGTCTGACATGTTGGGTGTCGTGTCTTCTGGACCAAGTACTGAGGTGAAATATTGTTTGTTTACTTGTCATTTTTGCATTTAACTAGTGTAGTCTTGTGTGCATTCTGGGAATAGCCTGAGAAGCACATGTTTTGGTTTTCTTTGGTAGGAGGGTTTTTTTTTTTTTTTTTTTTTTTTTTTTTTGGTGTGTTTCTATATTGATGATTGATAAATCTTGTTTCCATGCAAAATGTTCCTTAACTCGAATAATTGACCCACTGTGTAACAAAGCAGGTATGGTTAGTGCGATTAGCACCAAATACCAGTAGTGCAATTAGCACCACGACGGATTCACAGTAGAAAGTGACTTTAAAATATTTGCATTTAAAGATTGCACTGTTATAGTACCGCACAGTTACGCTATCGGATGCTATAATTGAATTACTATCAATCCAATTGGACAGCTGGGTTTTTGTCTGCTGAGTAGTTGGAACTGTGAGTTAGGTACCTGGCTGTGCTGTTTGTTGCAGGTGTGGTGTGGACATCAGTGCAACATTGAGTATTCCCTTTCAGTGCATTTGCAGAGTCGTTGGATGTGCTTGCAAATGGAGGAATTGAGTTAAGAAAACCGTTTGAACTTCTGCAGAACCTTCAGAGCAAGATCACTGAGCTGGAGGTATTCTGGAGTAACAAGTGTTCTTAAAAAAACCAAAAAAACAACAACTTTTGTTCGTTTTTTGTTAAAAAAAAAACAAAATTGTTATTTAATTTACTTTTTGTTTTGTGCAGGTGCTTTTTCTGCTTTGTGGGAATTCTCACGTTTTATGTTTTATTTCTGCTGTAGGGTTCAGGTGAAGTTGCGGAGCCTTTCTCGGTGCAATATGACGAGCGACAGGTAAAGTTGTCTCTAGAGCTGCTGCAATTGGACCAAACACTGGCCATGAAGAAAGAGCTGGCTCGCCATGTCACGCTAGTTGACACGACCGTGCTTGCAGATAATGGCAGTTACCAGGTAAATGGAAATGCATTGTGTGATGGGTTTTTATTTTTTTGGGGTTTTAATTTTTGTTTTTTTTCCTTTGGATTATTGGGCATTGAGGTTTAAAAATAAATTAATTAATGTGTACCATTTTTACCTCTTTCATCAGGATAATCTTTTGGAACTAGAAAAAAAAGTTCAAAACCTTGAGCGTGAGAAAGAGGAGCAACATGCTGCGGCCAAGAAAGAAGCCATCCATGCCAAGTATGAATTGTTAATGTACCCTGATCCTTATCCATATTGGATTAAATATCAAGTCTGCAGGTTTTGGAAAGGCAACATTGTCAACATTGCCATATGGCCCAAAAGTTATTCTCGTATGGGAGAATAAAAAATAAAAAAATTCTTCATAATGTGTCACTGCCATTTTCATTCAAGGATCAGTGAGAAGCGTCGGAAAAGGCTGCAGGACCTCGCAAGTGAAATGGCGTCGCTGAAGAAGAAAATTGTTGAGCAAACTAAGCTCCTCGACCACAAGCAGAGAACTGACAAAACGGTCTCCCAACTCAATGATGAGATCCAGGTAATGGGTTGCACTGTAGTTTGAGAAATTGATTTATCTTGGCCAGGCCAGTGGTTGATGTTTCCCCATCTTCAGGTGCACCTGAACCAACGTGTACATCTCATCAAGAGTATCAAAGATGATTCAACCAAGTTCCGTCAGTGGTGTGTACAAAAGAACCGTGAGGTTCAACAGCTCAAGCAGAAGGTCAGCTTGTGCAATGAGACTTCTGAAGCATAGACCAGAAGTTTGGTTGGCTATCTTGTTTTGATTGTGAATGAAGCTTGTTTTGATTGTGAAAAAAAAAAAAATTAATAATAATAATAATAAGTCAAAAATAAAGAAACTAAATAATTCATTTATCAATCAATAAATAATTAATCGATTAATTGCTTAATCAATAAATCAAAAATAGCCTTTCCTGCGAAATAAAAAAAAAAATTCTTTCTTTTTTGTATACAAATACATTAAACATTAATCATACAAAAGTCAAACCGACACACAAAACACAAAAAACAAGGGGAGCGGCAGACAAGAGGGGGAAGGACACAAACACAACATTTGAGAGCAGGGACATCGGGAGGACTTGGGGGGGGGGGAGGTGGGAGAGGTATAAAACATATGAACACTGCAAGGACTCTGGGGTGAATTACCGGGGTTAGAAAAGATCAAGGTTTTCGATGGGGGAAGATAGATGGTGGTGAACAGCTGTTTTAAAGACCTGGAGGGAGGAGTGGGATTGAAGGGAGTGGGGGAGTTTGTTCCAGAGGCGGGAGAAAAGGGGAATGAAAGAGTGAAGGTGAGCAGAGAGACTCGACTTTGGCAGTTTAACCATAAGAGGGTTGCAGGCAGATCTTGTGCGACCTGAAGGAATATTGGGGGGACAGAGCTGGGGGAGCAAGGCTGGAGAGGAGTCGGTGGAAGACAGAAAGACCACCAACCTGCCTGCGGTGAGTGAGTGAAAGGCCCTTGGAGTTGACTTCATCGCAGGAGATTCCAATGATTCTGAAAGCTTTGGCCTCCACACCTTGCTCGGCTTCACGCTGTTAGGCAGGAGCACCAGCCCAGAGGGGGGGGAACAGTATTCCATTGAGCTGCGGATGAAAGCCTTATATGTGGTGAGGAGCTCAGGTGTGCCAAGGAATGACTGCGCACGACGGAGGATGCCCAGTCGGCGACTGGCTTTGGAGGCCAGCTTGGAAATGTGGTTTTCCCAAGAAAGATCATGGGATGTCCAAATCATTGGATCTTGGTCATTGGCATTGGCACTTGGTCGTTGGCATGTCCAAATATCAGCTTCCTAACTCAAAAGGTGCCTGACATTTAAGACTAAGGATTTAAAGGATTAAAATTTAAAGGATTTAAATTATTTAAAGGATTTAAATATTATAATAATTTAATTATTATTATTAAATTATTAAATTAAAAATCAAAATTATTAAATTTAAATTAAATTATTTAATTTCAAGGATTTTAAGGATTTTAAAGGATTAAAATTTAAAAATTAAATAATTAAAATTTAAAGGATTTAAAGGATGAGGAGACTAAAGAAATGTATCAGTACTTAATCGATAATAATTAAGTAATTCATCAATTAGTTGATTATTCAAAAAACAACAAAATCCCGTTTTTGACAAAGTACTGACTATTGTGCCGAAATTTCAGCTTCCCAGCTCGAAGGATGGCTGAGATATCGCCCGGACAAACAAACAAGAAAACAAGAAAACAAACAACCAGAGTGAAAATTGAGTATTCCCTTTCAGCGTGCGTCATTGCCGAGCCCCCTTCGGTGTCCGGCAATGACGTTATACAAAGCGCCTGGAGATGGCATAGGAAAGGAGTGGTGTACAAAAGCTCGAGGGAGATGAGCTAGTCCAAGATAGCCAATGAAAGGTTTCTGTTGGATATATGTCATCTTAGGATGCAGTGGTTTTTTTCAAAGGGAGAGATCCAAGCAATATTGTGGAGTAGGCCTCTATTTTTGGGCCATATAGAAAGGGCCTGCCATTCTTGCATCACCCAACCAAGGAAAACTCCTCCTTGTTCGTCTTTATTTTAATTTTTATTTTTATTTTCCTTTAAAAAAAATAATAAAGTAAACCGATGTACACTTTTTAGGAGAGAAAGCACCAGTTTGAGGTGCTGAGGATGGAGAGGGGCTATGAAAAGCAGATGGCCGTTCTTCGACGCAAAACTGAAGAGGTGAGCCCTTGGTCTTTAGCGGCCAAAGGGCTGCAGGAATTTTGACCAAGCCTAAATTGCCCTTCCTTGGGTGAGCCCCCCCTTGTGTGTCATTCTCTTATCTAGGCAGCTCGCCGGTTGAGAGATGCACTGCAGCGGCAGAAGGAAGCTGGGGAGCAACGCAAGGGACAGCAGCAGAAGGGCAAGGAAGGAATGGCTGCTTGGATCAAGGTCTTCATCTTCTGATGACCAGAATTTTTGATTAACATTATGTATCTTGAGGGGAGGGAGGAATTGCAAGAGTCATTACATGAATCATTTAATAATCTTGGGTGTACTGTATGTGGATCCAAATACCTCTATAACCATTCTCATGAGATAGAAAGCTTGTAGTTGGTGCTAGCTTCATGTTTTAATGCCAAGGTTGAGGGTTTGGTATGCTGGCATTTCAAAAACCTGGGGTTTTTTTTTTCATGCTGATTGCTTTGACCTCAGGGCTTGTTGACCATTGAGGTAGAGGTCTTGGTAAGCATGGAGGAGGTAAGATGTCACCTCAATAACCTTTTGGATGACCACATGCTTGCCCGGGATTTGGCACAGCTGCAGCGCAACAAGGAGGACATTTCCCAGCCTATTAAAAAATCTCGGGTAAGGTCATGTGATCAAGTGAATTAAAAAATTAAGTTTTAACCAAGTCATTTGTCACTCCTGGGTTCCATTCTAACCTCTGTCTATTTGTCATCTGTAGCGAAGAACGTTCGGCAGCAGGGAACGCGAACAAGATTGTGACATTGACGAGCAGATCAAAAGTTTGGAAACTGAGATGGAACTGAGGTACATATTTTACTGTCTACGAATCAAGAATTTCAATCAGTGCATCCTGCCAGTTTTTCATATAATTTATCCAACCAGTGATTCTCAATGCAAGGTTTTTTTTTTTTTGTCCCCCGTCGCACTGCGGAGCGAAAGAGGACTATGGTTTTCCCCTCCGTGCATGCGTAAGCGAAGGACCGAATTCTAATTTGGTGTGTGGGTGCAACCCACGTCAAAATCCAAGATGGCCACCGCCATGTATGTCTGACGCCATGTATGTCTGAACCTTGAGCTTAATATCTTGAAAAATAAGCGAAGTACCAACTTCTAATCTGGTGTGTGGGTGTATCTAGGCATAAGGAAGAACACTTGAAAATTGGGTCGCCACGTCAAAATCCAAGATGGCCGCCTTGCATCTTCCACTTTGTCAACTCGCATCACTTCAACGACGGGGGACCTAGGCGTAATGCTTGTTTTTTTTTTGTTGTTTTTTTGCCAAGTTTATTTTAAAACTTCCTCCACAGGTCTGCACAGATTGCTGACATGCAACAAAAGCTGGCTGATGTGGATGGTGATGAGCGTGTGCCATTTTGGGATGGCTTCAGCTTGATTGAGGCTAAGTCTGCCCTCAAGTGGCTTATGAAGGAGGTATGAGAGCCTTTTCTCTGTGTCGGGAAGATCCCTCTCCTTTATTTAAAAGAATAAAAATTATTCTCCTTGCTTATTATTATTATTTTTATTATCCTTATTATTATTATTTTTATTATCCTTATTATTATTATTTTTTTCTCCAGATGAATAAGGAATGGTACACTCCACTAATTTTTGTGGGTGGTGTGTATATTTGATGTTTCACTCCAGGTGGTTGCCACACGGGTGCGGTGTGGGGTTAAGGAAAGAGAAGTGGTTGAGTTCACCAAGCAGGTGTCACAGGAGCGACAGCGAGCAAGCGAGGCCGCAGGTATTGCATGCGAGGCTCAAGAACATCAAGATCAGGTATTGCATGTCAGGTGGTGGATGGTAAATTCTGGCTCTGGACTCTGGTGTTCAACTTTGATATTATGCTATTGAAGCAATGTTAACCACCTTCAAGCACCTCCCTTTTTCCGACAGATGATCCTGATAAATCAGCGACAACAAGAAGCAGAAGACAAGGTAACTTCTGCCTTTCAGAATTTGTGGCTGAGAACTTTTTATTTCTGGGTGTATAAAAGGCAGATGCACTTTTGTTCCAAAAAAGATGTTACTTTGCCAAGCCTAAAATCCAAGGCATCTTCTGCACAATAGATTATGCAAAAATGGTGGAACTTTTATAATACAGGTACTTCCAACTCTTCCCTTTCTATATAAACAACGATGTAGAATAACTAGTGGTTACGTCCATATCTTCAAGTTAAATGGCAAAGGTGGTTGGCTGTTTTTTATTTTATTTTTTTGGAAATTTGACCTACCAGATTGCATGAACTGTGCCAACAATTTTTGTGCCACATTTGGAGATGGGATGAGCAGTGGGGTGGTCGACCCAACTCCACTCATGCCAAATGAGTCTGTTCATGATCAAATACTTTCAAAACCAAAGGAACAGCATGTTTCCATCAAATTCCAATATTTTCACTTGCTTAATTGGCTGTTTTGCTGTCCCAGCCATGTCTGCATACTGCTGGGGTGGGCTTGGGGTGAGGGGGTAAAGATTGTCATGCAAACTGTCATTACTTGTGATTGCCACATACAAGTGAGTTTCCAAATTTTGTTTATGTTAATCCTCAAGCATTTAAAAAGACGTGGCAGAGGAACAACCATAGGTTGTCTATTATTGCATAGGCTTGATGGGCCTAATGGCCTCCTGCATGGAATGAAGTTCCTTATAAGGGAACTCTTATTGTTTTGCTTCAATGTCGATTTGTGTTTTTGTCGATTTACAGCTTGTATGGTCGAATTCACTTTGTTTTTCTTTGTTTCTGGGTTTTTCAGCAGAAAGCTTTGAATGTCTCTGATGAGCAAAAAACCCCTCCAAAGGTTAGGCCTTCATAAATTCCCAAGTAATCTTTTACCTGTCTCTTCCTTTGAGGTTGAAAGTTGACCATTGTCTTTGGTATATCTCTTGTGTTGTGGTGCATTTAAGTTGCAAATGTGATTTATTCTTGGTGTGTGTAATGCAAGTTGGTCATGTCTGATGGGAAATACAGTTTGTTTGAAATAAATCACAAATATCAGAAGAAAGTTTTTAAAATTTAGAACTATTCTCACTCAGAGTTAAACATCACCGTAATATTATGCGGTTGCTTCAACGTTTTCAGTTGCAATGTCTTCAACATCTGTTTTGGAAAATATCAGTTAATGTGTTCGTTTTAATGCTGCCTCTTGCCTGTAACCCGGTTTGTAAACGAGACTCTTGAAATCGTATGGATGATTTGCATTCAAACGCACAATCGAAATATGAAGATAACTGATGAAATTAACAAATAATGCTGAAGCTGTCCATTTGTTTTCCTTTCATAACCTCAACGATGATGCAGGAACAACGGACAGGTGACCAAAATAGTGACCAGAGCCCCAGAGGTGAACAGCCGCAGGATGGTGTTGAGGTTCCCCCAGAAACGTCTTTCTTCTCCATTCCTGACATCGCTCCTTCACCAAATAAAAGGTAACATCCCTTTGCAAGTCATTGGGTTCATTACGTAATTTTTTTTTATGGCAGGGTTATCCAGTGTTTTGCTGGGGGGGGGGGGGGGTGGGGTGTGGAGGGGGTTGGGGTGAGAGGGTGGCAGGACAGCCAGCAGAGAGGGGACAGGGGAAAAACTGAAAAGGGGTAGGAGAACCGATGGGGTTTGGGGGGGGGGGGCGAAGGGAGGAGGGGGAAAGAGTCCGTAAGGCGTGGTTGCAGGAAGAGACGGGGTTAAATTTGGGTTTATATAAAATGGTGAGTTGAGGCAATGCTGGTGTGTAAAGGAGTCTTTGTGGTTTTCATGGGTCTTGAGGATCTTTGGGGTCCAAATGGTCTTTGGAGTGTTCAGGGTTTTCAAGGGTCTTGATCTCCCAAGCATATCCTGCAGCATGGAAAGATTATTCTCCCAAGCATGTAAAGAGGGGTCTTCATAGGCTAAAGTGGTGGACAAAATACTCTTTTGACAATCCCCTGGTCGGATTTGGAACCCAGACAGGATTAGTTTTATTTATTTCGATTTTGAGAAGTATTTGTTTTATCGGGGTGAGATGTTTTCACTTTCGAATAACTTCCTGAGCCCAATGTTTTTTCAAATTAGCACGATATCATGCTGACGTGCCATCTATTGACTCACGAGAAGCTGCTGAGGGCATTTCTCCGGTTGTTGTATTTTGCCATTTTCAGAGTGATTGATAGATTAGGACCTGGGATAGCGGCACTTGAGCATGCACCCATTGTTAAGCCCAAAGCTCCCAGTCTCACTCACCTGCACCCTTGTACGATAGAGTATCCATTGTTTCCACCATTCATCCTACACCACCTTTAATTTTGTGCAACAGTTGGGCAAGTTATCTCATCAGTGTCGAGAAAAGTGTGAAAATATCAGACCACTTGACCATATTCACGAGGGCAGTTGACCGTGTCTTGTTTTCTGGGTGGCTTCCCATTCTTTCAGACGTGCAAGTGCAAATTGCTGAAAGAATGTGACGTTGATGTTGACATGTTTCATGATGTAATTTGCCATGATAGTTTTATAAATGCTTGCTGTAATAATGACCTGCTCTAATTTTTATTCGTGAAACATTTAGGCCATGGGCCAGACATGGTCCTCGTGCACCCCCCCCCCCCACAACTCTACCACCCCATATACTTTTGAAGCACTCGGGTCCCCTCAACATGAAATCAACTGGTAACAGTAAATAAACTGGTTCTTACTATTCATTTTTCACACATATTTGATGGTACCCTTAAAATATATCTTTTCCGTGTCGTTATGTTCCCCGAGATGGCTGAAAGTGGTCTGAGTTATACAAGTTATATATCATCTGAAAGGTAATTATCTGCTGGTCATTATAAATGGCATATATTTTAAATTTAGTGTTACCATTGGCCTCAAAAATCAAGTCGAACAGCTATACCCCATGTTTCGCTGTGTCAAACTAACACTTCAAATCCAGCCGCACTAGAATTGATTCACATTAATAACAAATGTCTGGACATTCTTCATAAAAATACCTTTCATTTGATACCAAATGTGTATTTTTGTCAATAAAAATCTATCAGATATGACACTTCAAACAGAATGCAGGTGTGCCGACAATCGCGATAACTGCACGAAATGATCGCGTTGATAGACATTGTCAGTCATGGAAGGTGCTTTAATTGGAAAGTGAAATATCATTCAATTGCTCATTGTTACTTGACAATATATTATTAAGTCACACTTTACCTCGATTTAGTTACAGGAATACATGCATGTTGCAAATGAAGCAGCTTTGTCAACCACTCGCTACTATTCAGAAATTTACCAGCTAGAACATCAGCTAGAATCTAGCATCAGCGAGAACTAGAAGAAGTTCACAAGAAAGCTTTTAAAGTAGTTTGTGATGTTGTAGATAAGGAGGTGTTACATAGCCACAAGGTTGTGAAACTATCAGACTTGAGAGCATTGTATGTTGCTCAGCTAGAAAGCAGCAATGTTGTTATACTGTAACAAATAAGGTGTGATTGTGTGTGAATTTAGCAATTCATATTTCATTGTGTTGAAAGTTGGCACAGTGTTACCACATGGATCATCTGAGAAGCATATGCGGCAATTGTCAGCACACCTGCGGTCAGTTTACAGTGTCATATCTGATAGATGTTTACTGGTAAGAAGACATATTTGGTATCAAATGAAAGGTATTTTTATGAAGAATGTCCAGAAAGTTGTTGTTAATGTCAAGTCTACTGTGGCTGGATTGAAGATATAAGTTCGAATATCTTAGTCTGTGTTACGTTGGCACAGCGAAACATGGGGTATAGCTGTTCGACTTGATTTTTGAGGCCAATGGTAACACTAAATCTAAAATATATGCCATTTATAATGACCAGCAGATAATTACCTTTCAGATGATATATAACTTATATAACTCAGACCACTTTCAGCCATCTCAGGGAACATAACGACACGGAAAAGATATATTTTAAGGGTACCATCAAATATGTGTGAAAAATGAATAGTAAGAACCAGTTTATTTACTGTTACCAGTTGATTTCATGTTGAGGGGACCTGAGTGCTTCAAAAATATATGGGGTGGTAGAGTTGTGGGAGGGAGGGGGGGGGTGGGTGCACGAGGACCATGTCTGGCCAATGGCCTAATTTGATTTATTATTTTTTCGTGGTTGACATTGAGATGGATCATCTTGAGCCAAAACATCCTCCTGCCTTTTCCAATGTTGCTGCCTGCCATGCTGCTCAAAATTAGCTTTGAATTTCAGGTTTTCCTTCCGATTGTTTTTTTTTTACGGCGTAGCCCATAGGGCAAAGCCGTCTAGAATAGTGTTTGTCCATATGTATGTTCCCTCAAACGTATACCAATCAGAGCTGAGGATCTGGTCGCATGACAGGATGATGTGATTACGTCTGATGTCATTATGGTGGTACGGCGGCTGACTCTCCACACTCCGGCATTTTGATTCCAATTTCGCTCATGCCGAACATATCGTCGAACCTGTCATATGTCACAATCGACATGCTCTACCTCTACGTTTTTCATTCAGTGTGAGACACAAACAAACCGATTGTTAAAATGACAGTGAAATAGCGAAAGCATCGGACGTCTCTTCCAACAAAACGGTACGTATATGCCTCATCTTCAGACTGCTTCGGACAAATTAAGCACAGGTTTCTTAATGCAGTAGTGTATCGTTCCACTTGTATCATTTTTGTAATAGTAATAATAATAATATAGTAAATATGACCATAACACTTTAATCCCAATGTCGTGAATACAAATTAATGGATTGAAGCAGTGTTTGGTTCATGAATCAAAAATAAGCGGTTTGCGGTACTAACAACTGTGGAAGTAAGGAATTTGCCTCGGTTTTTTTGATGGCATGTTATTAACCCAATCCTTGTGCGGTATATACACACCGGTGTGTACCCCGGTTTAGAATAGGTACACCGTATCCCTGCGTGTCGTAAGAGGCGACAAACGGTTGGCGTCAGGAAGGGCATCCGGCCATAAAAACATTGCCTCAAAAATAGAACCATGACAATGTCATGGGGACCGCAAGGCTAACCCCCGCTCTTGCAGGGAAAATGGCCTTAAAATGCCGGTTGTTGTATTGTTGTGGGGTATATAGATTACAGTAGATCTTCCCTCAGTTCTGTAAGTAAAACATACCTCAGATGTCGGGATTCCTCCAAATTTCTTTGTTTAATGTTATAAACAGCATTAGCGACTGTTTAAAAAGCTAATTATGTGTGTTCGTGGTTTATATTTTACAAGCCCGGCTACGCCGCTGTTGGACTTTTGGTCTTGTTTTTCATTATTTTCTGAAATTATTATTTTATTTTTATAATTTTTTTTAAATTCTTTTTTTTTTTTGCCATAAATGTCTCCCTTCCAGGTATTGACTGGAATGCCAAAAGACTGTGCGAGCAAGCTGTTCAATCACCAGGGGATATTGCTGGAAAGAGAACCAAAACGGAGTCTGCACACACAAACCCGTCCCATCTGCCACTGGCATCTTCTCCAAATGCATGCTTGATGACTTTTTCTGAAAAACAAAAATTGTCGAAACGGCAACCAAACAGCTTTCTGATATTACACTTTAGCTTAAAATATGTTCTTTGATGCTTGAAAGTAGCTTAAGGTGATGCTGTAAACAAACCACCTTTAGAGGCCATTTTTCCCCACAAAGCGGGGGTTGGCCTTTTTCTGGTACCATGGTTGTTGTTGTTTTTGGGTCCCCTTTTTGAAGCAATGTTTTGCGGCCGGATGCCCTTCCTGCCACCAACCCTTTTTGTCGCCTTTTACGACAAACAGGGAATTACCAGTGAACTGGTACTCAATTTGCCGACCTCGGAAGGATGACAGGCTGAGTCAACCCCCCTTGCGTTAATTCAGCGATCGACCGGGATTCGAACCCAGGATCTAGGATCCTAAGCCGGCACCCTAGCCGCTAAGCCAACACCAGGGTTTACGTGATGCTGTGAATACCTTTAATTACCCTGAAGCTAATTGTCGGTGTTTGTCTTCTGTGTTTTAATTGCACCGTTTTAAATTGCTGTATCAATTTTTTGGTAATAGATATTGACTTTTTTTTTCCGATAATTTTTTTTCCCCCCAATATGTTTGAGGTGGCCACATGGTGTATCACTCTGTTAAACATGCCACCAATAGCTCTTTATATCAGTCTTGACTTCAGCCATGTACAGAAGGCACTGTGACAATTTTTACGATGTAGTTCTTGGGGCAATGCCGTCTCAGCATTTATCTGTCTGTCCAGTGTATATGTCCCTTCTGCCGGAATTTTGCTGGGTTTAGGCTACCAGTGAGCTTCCCACTGGGAGCCTATTCTTGTAAGGATTATTCTCACACAATTTGTGAAGACTATTCCGAGAAAACCGTTACAGCTAGCTATACGAAACTAACTCATTTATACATGCCAATGTAACTTGGTGCATCATGAATTTTGACTTGCATTGGCCGCCATTGCTTATGATTAATGAAATGAATGAATGATCGTTTTTTTTTTTTTTTGTTTTTTTGTTTTTTTGTTGTTGTTGTATACAAGATCGAGGCTCGTGAAAGAGCGAACATTAATCACACAGAAAGACAAACAGACACACAAAACAAGTAACATCGGGAGCGGTAGACAAGATGGGGAGAGAGGGGGAAGGACACAAACACAACATTTGAGAGCAGGGACCGAGAGACATGGAGACATCGAGAGAACTGTGGGAGGGAGAGGGCTTTGGGGGGAAGGCATGGGAAGGGGGGGTGGGTGGGAGAGGTATAAAACATATGGACACTGCCAAGACTTCCAGGAAAGAAGTTGGAATTTCAAACAAGGTGGATCTGGGGTGAATTAGTGGGGGTAGAAAAGATCAAGGTTTTGGATGGGGGAAGATAAGAGATGGTGGTGAACAGCTGTTTTGAAGACCTGGAGGGAGGAGTGTGCTTGAAGTGAGTGTGGGAGTTTGTTCCAGAGGCGGGAGAAAAGAGGAATGAAAGAGTGAAGGTGAGCAGAGAGCCGAGATTTCGGCAGTTTAACCATCAGAGGGTGGCTGGCAGATCTTGTGCGACCTGTAGGAATATTTGGGGGACAGAGCACAGAGAGAGCTGGGGGAGCAAGGCCGGAGAGGAGTCGGTAGAAGACAGAAAGACCACCGACCTGCCTGCGGTGAGTGAGTGAAAGGCCCTCAGAGATAGCTTCATCGCGGGAGATTCCAATGATTCTGAAAGCTTTGGATTCAACAGCGTGAAGCCGAGCCAGGTGTGAGGCAGGAGCACCAGCCCATAGGGGAGAACAGTATTCCATTGAGCTGCGGATGAAAGCCTTGTATGTGGTGAGGAGCTCAGGTGTGCCTAGGAAGGACTTCGCACGACGGAGGATGCCCAGTCGGCGACTGGCTTTGGAGGCCAGCTTGGAAATGTGGTTTTCCCAAGAAAGATCATGGCAGATGGTGAGACCCAAAATCTTGAGCGACAGAACTTCTTGGAGAGGATTGTTGAGAAAGTAGATGGGAGGGTTGTCCAGTCGATCTTTTCGGAGAGACATAGTAAGAGTGTGAGATTTGTCAGGATTGAAAGACATGTTCCACATGTTTGACCAGTCTGTGATTTTGTCCAGGTCTTCAGAGAGTGAGGAGGCTGCAGACTGCCGATCTGAGGGAAGAAGAATGGAGCGGCAGAGAGTGGAGTCATCAGCAAAGAGATACAGAGGATTTTCCAGAGAGTCGGAGAGATCATTGATAAAGACCAGAAAAAGCACAGGGCCCAGCACACTGCCTTGGGGAACTCCAGCCTGAACGGGAAGGGGAGATGAGAGAAATCCATTCAGGGCCACACGTTGACTACGACCAGAGAGGAAGTCCGCAAGCCATGCATGGAGATTTCCATGGATACCATAGGAGGAGAGTTTGGTGAGCAGAGCTGGGTGCCAGACCGTATCGAAGGCACGTGATATGTCAAGGGAGACGGCTCTGATTTCCTGTTTGGCATTGAGCACCTCCATCCATTGTTGAGACAGCAGAAGCAGCATGTCCAGAGTAGAGTGACCTGGTCTGAAACCAAATTGATGATCAGAGATCAAGCCATTGGAGAAGAGGAAAGATTTCATATCCGAAGCAATGATGGATTCCATGACTTTGCTGATAATTGGGAGCAGGCTGATTGGTCTGTAGTTGCAAGGATCTGTTTTTGCAGCTTTTTTGTGTAAAGCGGTAATGTTTGCTGATTTCCAGGATGCTGGCAGATGACCTTGAGCAAAAGATAGGGTGAAAAGAACAGAGAGAGGGTGAGATAGAGCGGCAGAGCAGGATTTTAGGACCCGTGGGCTGATGCCATCTGGTCCAGTTGCAGAATCAGAGTCGAGGTTTGACAAAAACTCCTCCACCTTGTCAGGAGAGAAGGTCACAGAGTCCAGGAGCAGTTTGGTTCGACTGGGAAAGGTGGGAACAGAGAGAGATGGGTTTGGGACTAAGGATTTTGAGGCAAACACAGAGTTGAGGCATTCGGCTTTGTCACGTGCGATGTCAACTGTGTGGCCATTTGAGGTAAGGGAGGGGATGGAGGGAGAACAAACACCAGAAACGCATTTGACCAGACGCCACCAGGATTTGGAGGAAGGAGACAGGTTTGAGAGTTCATTCTTGAGTGAGAGATAGTGCTTCCTGGCACTCCTGAGGGTAGACACACACTTGTTCCGAGCTTGGTGGAAGGAACTGAGATTTCCTTCAGTTGGATTAGCCTTCCAAGAGGCAAAGGCAAGTTGTTTCAGGGCAACTGCCTCACCACAAGATTCAGTGTACCATGGACGGGAGGAAGGGTAAGACAACTGAAGGCGAGATGGGATAAATCTGTGCATGAGAGAGATCAGTTTGCTTTGGAAGAATTCCCAGGAAGAATTGATGTCAGAGGCAGTGGAGATGGGAGACCAATCCAGACGATTGATGGCTGCTTGAAGACCGTCCCAGTCGGCCTGAGTGAAATGCTAGACTCGTCGACGCTGAGGAGGCTCTCTGAGAATGGCCAGAGAGATGTCCACTTTGACAAGCACATGATCAGAAGAACCGATTGGAGCAGAAGAAGAGCAGCAGACATTAGCAGGGAAGTTTAAGGCCATTTTTCCCCACTAGAGCAGTTATGTCAAACTTTAAACATATTCTCCAGAACCACTGAATAGATCAACACAATTTTTTTTTTTCAAATATGACAGCCTAGCTGTGGGGATAAATTTGCCAAAAAAAATCGATGTCGCGTGGTTTGGCGGCCATATTGGATTTAAAAATCTATTTCTCCGAAACCGCTTCACCGATCGATTATGAAACTTGCAACGCATGTTTACATTCCTATGGGGGAAAATATTTTTAAAGTATGACGTCAGTCATCTACCGTGTGTGTGTGTGTGTGTGTGTGTGTGTGTGTCCCTTCATAAGGGTCGGTTTTAAAGGCTTTGAGGAGGGATTTGAGGGGGGATTTAATGGGCAATCTATCAACATGACTGTGTCCACCGGTTAAAAGACTTTGAGGACCCAATGGACCCAAAATACCCTGCAGACTGTTGACCCCCAAGGACTTTGAAGATCCAAAATACCAAAGACCCAAAATATCCCAATGGACCCTGAAGACCCTAAAGCCCCAAACAACCCCAAGGACCCAAAATACCCCAAAGACCCTTAAATACCCTGAATACCCCAAAGACCACAAAAACTCTGAAGAATGTTAAAGACCATGAAGACCCAAAAATGCCCCAAATATCGAAAAGACCCTGAAGACAAAGGACCCAAAGAACCTTAAAGAGCTCAAAGACCCAAAAGATCCCTTTTGCTGAAAGGATCAAAGACCCAAAAAACCCCGAAGACCGAAAAGATCGAACACCCAAAATACTCCGTAGACCCTTAAAATCCCCGAAGACCGAAACAATCCAAAAGACTGAAAATACCCCGAAGCTCCTTTAAGATCCTGAGGACCCAGTGGACCCCCAAAGACCCAAAATTACCCCCAAGACTCAATATACCCCGAAGACCCTTAAATACCCCAAAGATCTCGATCGAGGACCCAAAATAACTACGAACTTTAACTAATTTATTAGTTTTCAAGAACTACTGAATGGATCAATATGAAATTTCCTATTTATGATCAACTCCCCATGAGGAAAATGTTTCTGAACTGACCATCAGTCACGTGGTATGGTGGCCATGATGGATTCAATGAAAAAAAAAAAAACATTTGAAAATCTATATCTCCAGAACCGTTTAACCAATGCAAGCCAAAATTTACAGATATGAACGACTCCACAAATGATGAAAATTTATTGAAAATGATATCAGTCACGTAGTATGGCAGCCATTATACCCGGAATCCTATGTGGAAGTATTTTGAGTCGTCCTATATTTATTGCAAATAATTGGAAAACACTTTAATACTGTGGATGAATGTTTTTGTTTTTTTTCTCCCCTGTTCAAATTGTACTTGAGACAATATGGCGAGACAGAATACACACAATCTTTTGTTCTTAACTGAAAACCGTACTGTTTCTTGTCCGAAGGACAAGTTCATAGTTTATAGTGTACAAGAATGCACACTCTGCCATCCTGGTGTCATAAACTCACCCTCCCATTGACTTTTGGGTGCTGGGAAATGACTCCGCATATGGTTCTCATTATTTTAAATATGCTTTCTTATCTCAACTGGTGTTGGCTTAGCGGTTAGGGTGCTGGCTTGGGATCCAAGGATCTTGGGTTCCAATCCCTGTCGATCGCTGAATTAACGCCAGGGGGGGGGGGGGGGTTGACTCAGCCTGTCATCCTTCCGAGGTCGGCAAATTGAGTACCAGCTTGCTGGGATGAATGATCACGGTGTGTACCCCCATTTAGAATAGGTACATCGTATCCCTGCGCATCGTAAGAGCGTGACCAAGGGTTGGCGTCAGGAATGGCATCCGGCCATAAAAACATTGCCTCAAACAGGGAACCATGATTGTCATGGGGTCTGCAAGGCTAACCCCTGCTCTCGTGGGGAAAATGGCCTTAAAACGAGCATTCATTCATCTCAACTGTTTCTCTCTAGCACATTCATTTTCCTTGGTTGTCTAACTTGTTTTTCCAACATTCCTGGAAATAATTTTCTCCCTTGTGCTATTTGATGAGAACTCTACATCTGTGTAACAATGTCCTCCCCCTCCCACCACCCTTTTGAATTCAATATATCTGCCGAAGTGTCCGAGGGCCAGACAGAAGTGTATTCATGTGATTGAGCGTGTCGCGCACTCCCTCAGTGCACGTAACTATTTCCTTTTGATGCCGTCAACTCTGTAGACAAATTGTACTCTGCACCTAATTGAAGTGTTTATTCTTCGATGCCGATTTTATCATTGCTCGCAGTTCTAGTTCCTTTTAAAATTCGTTTTCTCTGCAACCGTTGGTCCGATTGACAATTTTCACCGTCGTGCCTCCTGTATAATTTAAAAAGAGAAGAAATTGACGTCATGCTTCACGTGTTATGGGCGCCATCTTGGAAAAAAAGATGAAAAACTTTGCGCCTCCACATCTCCGAAACCTCTGCATGGAAAAATTTGAAAGATGGCTCATTGTAAAGTACTCCCCATGGGGAATAGTAATTTCATGAACCTGAGTTGTTAAATGTTGTTGCTTGCGGTGGAGATAGAGGGGACAATGGTGTGGAGTTATTGAGGGGTTCCATCAAATAACAGTTCCATCTAAATTTTAATTTCACCTTCAATGAAATATATTTCCTGTGTTTTTCACCCAGAGCATTCAGGGTGTCAAAAGATGCACAAGATACCATTACACGATAAGTTTAGCAGAAAGATTTGAGGTGCATGCACAAGATGGCTGACAAGGAACCATCAGGGTGCTACGTATTTGGTATTCGTCCTCGCACCCCCAGCATCCCGTGGCCCATCTCATACTAGTCCAGTCAGTGCGGAATGGCGGCTGGGTGATTTACCCGCTGCTGCGTAATAACGAAAATGGTATTTCTTGTTTTGTCACCCTCCTGTCATTTATTTATTCATTGTGTGTGTGTGTGTGTGTGTGTGTGTGTGTGTGTGTGTGTGTGTGTGTGTGTGTGACATTAAAGTTTGTGTAAATAAGGACTGTGTACAAAAGCCAGGGTTAGCATAGTACAGAAATTGCATAATTGTGTAGTATTGCTTCTTTTTGTTATCCTTCCCCCTGTTGTGGTGGGTAATACACTACAAATCAACTTGGTATTGGAGTGATTAAGGAAAAATTGATTTTGTAAGTTTGCTAGAGTGGGCAGCCATGAATCAAACCCACATTAACCAATGGAGAAAGGAAAAAATCTCTGTAGTCAACCAAACAGCCATCTGCATGCATCCTTTATGGTATTTGTGTAATCTGCGCTTGAATTGGCTTCCACACACCGACGAGGCTTTCGACGATAATTGAATCTGACCTTTTTCTTCAGTGGTTTGTGGTACAGTAATCTGTTTGCTGTGCCAATACCCACTGGGTATGTATTATTGCCATTTACTTTTGTCTTTGATGTGGATATTTTAACGAGCTGAATCTGTATATTTTGTCATTGAACTAACCAGTTTGTGTGGTCAGCAGCAAATCTTTGATGTAGCTTTTCTTGTGCTTGTGAAGTCGAATTGCAAAACTTTCACGAGCAAACACTGATTTGACCACTGTCAAAATAAAAAGACTATGGACCAATGTCTCCTGCGTTTTTGTTAGAATGGGCTGTGGTGAGGTATGTTCATGCAAAGTTTTGCATGGATTTGTTGAGCTGTAAAGGAGTCAGGCCAGAAACTTTAATTTTGACCTCTGACCCCTCTGTTGAATCAAAAAAAAAAACACCAACCCAATGTTTAATGGTGGAATCAGGTATTTTTGCCAATTATAATTTATGAAGTTTTGGCTTGTTGAAGGGCTGGACGAGAGCATGGGGGAGCGGAGTGATGCACTATTGGCTGGGTGGAGGGCCGAGAGTGAACAAGCTGGATACAAGCTTAACACTGCAACAACAGGAAGGGAAAAGCCAGGGATGAAAACGAGTAATGGGCAGAGAATAGAGTGAGTGATTTATTCATGGAAAAAAAAAAAAAAAACGGAAAACTATCTTTCACTTGAAGAGGGGCAGAGTATTTATTGCGTCTGTACCCATCTATCTCCCCCTGCCCAGAAACTTTCACTAGTGTATCCAATATGTTCAGCGTGTCTTGAACAAAGCTGAAACAGCACTTGCAGAAAAAAGGAAGAATGTCAGCAAAAAGTAAATCCTGATTTGGGTGTTGTGTTCCCAGGGCATGGGCAATATTCCACAATTGATATTTGCCTCACTTAGTCGACTACAATTTGAGGGAGTAAATAAAGTGGATCCTACTTGTGCTTGATTGTTGCAACGGACCAATGGTGGATTGAAAGAGATAGCTGGAACAAGGGAGACATCACACTGGGAATACATACATAAACTGTTCTTCCAAAACATGCCCCCATACCCCAACCCTTACACAATGGGCAAAGGTCTACCTTTACACACACTATAAATAACTATCTGGGTATTGCTGTGGTGTACATGAGGTGAGCAATCACAGATTGCAGACCCTCCCCAGGACGTGTTTTCAGTGGTTTTGAGGCTTTTGTGTTAAAACATGGTGGCCGAACCATGACCGCTTTTTTTTTTCTTCTTTTTTTCCTCAACCATTTTATCCCCAGATGATGCTCAATAAATTATTTTGATTGAAGTTTTGTACTTGCCAAATTATGATGTAATGGAGGCACCTATGACATTAACATATTGTCATGTGATTCCCCTCGGTGAAGACTGGGAAATCACGGACAGCAATCGAGCGTTATTTGAGGCGACGATCAAATACGGACTTCGCTGTATATGCACGGGAGGAAGGGAGAGGAAGAAGAAGCGGAAAGCTTTCACCTGACACGATCACGCCGGGCAGTCTTCAAAGCCTGCAGGAAATAAACTCAAACGGGAATCCGGGTTAAAATGTACAGTGAAAATAAATAAGGCTTTATTGCCACGGATGCCAATAACAATGAAACGCGCCGGTAACTAAAACCCCCTTAAATTGGAGTACTCCGACAGACAGAACACAAATACAAGACGAAGGATGAAGGGACGGGATGAAAGGGATTATTTTTATGGGTACTCAGCTCGGTCTGGCTTGATTGTCTGGCCGACGATCCCTCGCCTCTCGCCCTACGCGGAGAAGTGGGAATTTGCAGACTAATGGTGCAGCCTTGCATGCGCGCGCTCCGCCACTCGACGCACCGGCCTCCGTCAAGCCCAACGCACCGCAGTCCGGCAGCCTTCCTTCTGTGGTGTGATGGTGGAACGTTTGTTGGAATGTCCCAGGCGTGACGATCGCGATCCACTCAGCACTGAGACCGATGAGCGAGATAACCAATCTCAGCAGGAGAACACAGAGCGCAGGGAGCAATCCTTGCCAAAAACCCAGGAGCAGAGAGAGAAAATGTCGGACGCACTCACTTTTTATCATCTCCCCCTAGCCAATCAGCTGGCTCCTTGACTCTGGGCTTCAGCTGCATGCTGATTGGCCATCCCGACAATTGGTGTGACCCCATCAAACCCCTCGAACAATCTGTCGTGAGGTGGGCGTGGCCTCAGCCATTCTGAGCAATGTTTTATCACCATGGCGGCGCAATGTGTGGGCACTTCCTCCCTGCATTTCCGGTGAGTTTTATTGGGGCAATTATTCATTCGAGTAACTAATGGGCACTGGTGATGGTAAAACAGTAGAGATAACTACAGAGGTTTCACACACAGGGGAATTAACATATTCACTACACTAGTTAACACGCCCCCTTCCTCATAATCGGGCAAATATACACCTAAGCCGATATCCGGGCTAGACAGGTCCCTGCTTTCTGCACATCGAAGTGGTTCTTGCTATGCACGATCATCGGAGCAGCTACCTATGCAGATCTACCTAAATCTATATATATCACGACCCCAAAATTCATAACAATATTTTATTCCCCATGAAGAGTTCTTTACAATGAGCCACGGCTCAATTTTTTCCATGCAGCGCTTTCGGAGATAGAGGTGCAATTTGTTTCGGTTTTTACAACATGGCGGCCATACCACGTGACCTATGACGTAATTAACAAAAAATTATACAGGTGGAGGGTTACCTATGGTGAAAAATTCCAGTCAATCGGACCAAGGGTTCCAGAGAAAATCATTTTTTTATTTTTTATTTTTTTTGTGTACAGAGTCGAGGCTCGTGAAAGAGCTAACATTTATCAAACAAACAAATCAAACAAACAAGCAAACAAGGTATATAAAAAGGGGAGCGGTCGACAAGATGGGGAGAGAAGGGGAGGAAGCACACAAACACAACATTTGAGAGCAGGGACATCAGGAGATGTGTGGGAGGGAGAGGGCCTGGGGGGAGGCAGGATCACTACACTAGTTAACGCAAGGACACCAAGGACTTCCAGGAAAGAAGTCAAAAGTCACCTCAAAAAAGTGGATTTGGGGTGAAATTAGCGGGGGTAGAAAAGATCAAGGTTTCGGATGGGGGAGGATAAGAGATGGTGGTGAACAGCCGTTTTAAAGACCTGGAGGGAGGAGTGGGATTGGAGAGAGTGAGGGAGTTTGTTCCAGAGGTGGGAGAAAAGAGGAATGAAGGAGTGAAACATTTTGTGCGGACAAACAGCTAGACAGACCAAAAAAAACGGACTCAAATGCAAAACCCTCTCCTCTGGCGAAGGTAATAAAAGGTTCATGTTGCCCCCCTTCTGGGCATCAAGTCGACTGCACGACACTTCAGCAATCTTGAGGGCCGCCAGTAACAATCCACGATGAGGAAACAAGCATCCGGGCTGTTGATAGTGCATGAGGACATGCAGGCCTACTAGGAGTACATGGACATGTATGTCGATTAGGTATATGTGGAACAGCTAAGCTCGAAAATGGTTATTCCTCAAAACCGTGATATCCAAGGGTTTACTGTACTTCCTTGTGTTGCCTTCATGACTATTTGCGTGAAATATGCTTGGTCTCAGGGTGAATTCAGGTTACCGTGGTCCTTCCATTTTTTTGTATACTTCATCGAGGCTCGTATCAGAGCTAACACGTAAACCCTATAACAAAGGAAGCGGGAGACAGGAGGGGGGGGGGGGGGGGAGAGAGGGAAGTATAACAGTAGGGAACAGGGACGTAGGGTGACCAGGTCTGAGGAAAAAAATACGGGACACTCAGGCATGGGTCAAGCGGGCTGTGGTAGGCCCCAATGTGAATGCTCAGATTATTGTGGGAAACGTACAAACAACATTAGTTTGTTTAAATGGATTTAAACTTTTGAGGGTGAAACTTTTCAATTCAAAACAATTACAGCTTGAAGTACATTTTTTGCTTTTTGACAAAATACAGAACAAGCCTCCCCAGGCTTCACAATTTCCTTGAGGTTTCAGATTGCAATTGCAATATGACAAAAAAAATTCAAGCATAACTCGTAACCATACCAACAGGTAAATTGAACAATTGCTCAAGCATAACACTGTATGTCTGTCTCTCAGATGGTTTGTGTGTTGTGTGCACACTTTTATTTCTTGTAGTTTGCATTTGATCCTACAGCTCTAAGCAGACCAAGTATAGATCTTGCAAAGGCCATGAAATCACTACATGCCACCTGAAGTTCAGCTTTCATGAGGTCAACGCTATACCTGCAACTAAAACCACCCCACTTTTGTCCCATTAGCGAGAACACTCGCTCAACATAAACATTTGATGGGGGTAAGCAAATGCAATATTCGTAATAGCGACCATGGGAAATGGTGACCATTTTTTTCTCCTGCAGGGGGAGTGTTGTCGGCTTTTTTCCCTCCTCCTGGACACCATGCCACCCTGCAGTCTTGTAGGCTTTTTTTCCTCCGACTGGACACCATGCCACCCTGCACTCTTGTCGGCTTTTTTCCCTCCTCCTGGACACCATACCACCCTGCAGTCTTGTAGGCTTTTTTTCCTCCGACTGGACACCATGCCACCCTGCACTCTTGTCGGCTTTTTTTCCTCCGACTGGACACCATGCCACCCTGCACTCTTGTCGGCTTTTTTTCCTCCGACTGGACACCATACCACCCTGCAGGCTAGTAGGCTTTTTTTCCTCCGACTGGACACCATACCACCCTGCAGTCTTGTAGGCTTTTCTTCCTCCGACTGGACACCATACCACCCTGCAGGCTAGTAGGCTTTTTTTCCTCCGACTGGACACCATACCACCCTGCAGGCTAGTAGGCTTTTTTTCCTCCGACTGGACACCATACCACCCTGCAGGCTAGTAGGCTTTTTTTCCTCCGACTGGACACCATACCACCCTGCAGTCTTGTCGGCTTTTTTTCCTCCAACTGGACACCATACCACCCTGCAGTCTTGTAGGCTTTTTTTCCTCCGACTGGACACCATACCACCCTGCAGTCTTGTAGGCTTTTTTTCCTCCGACTGGACACCATACCACCCTGCAGTCTTGTAGGCTTTTTTTCCTCCGACTGGACACCATACCACCCTGCAGTCTTGTCGGCTTTTTTTCCTCCAACTGGACACCATACCACCCTGCAGTCTTGTAGGCTTTTTTTCATCCAACTGGACACCATACCACCCTGCAGTCTTGTAGGCTTTTTTTCCTCCGACTGGACACCATACCACCCTGCAGTCTTGTCGGCTTTTTTTCCTCCGACTGGACACCATACCACCCTGCAGTCTTGTAGGCTTTTTTTCCTCCGACTGGACACCATACCACCCTGCAGTCTTGTCGGCTTTTTTTCCTCCGACTGGACACCATACCACCCTGCAGTCTTGTAGGCTTTTTTTCCTCCGACTGGATACCATACCACCCTGCACTCTTGTAGGCTTTTTTTCCTCCGACTGGATACCATACCACCCTGCAGTCTTGTAGGCTTTTTTTCCTCCGACTGGATACCATACCACCCTGCAGTCTTGTAGGCTTTTTTTCCTCCGACTGGATACCATACCACCCTGCAGTCTTGTAGGCTTTTTTTCCTCCGACTGGACACCATACCACCCTGCAGTCTTGTAGGCTTTTTTTCCTCCGACTGGATACCATACCACCCTGCAGTCTTGTAGGCTTTTTTTCCTCCGACTGGACACCATGCCACCCTGCAGTCTTGTCGGCTTTTTTTCCTCCGACTGGACACCATACCACCCTGCAGTCTTGTAGGCTTTTTTTCCTCCGACTGGACACCATACCACCCTGCAGTCTTGTAGGCTTTTTTTCCTCCGACTGGACACCATACCACCCTGCAGTCTTGTCGGCTTTTTTTCCTCCGACTGGACACCATACCACCCTGCAGTCTTGTAGGCTTTTTTTCCTCCGACTGGATACCATACCACCCTGCACTCTTGTAGGCTTTTTTTCCTCCGACTGGATACCATACCACCCTGCAGTCTTGTAGGCTTTTTTTCCTCCGACTGGATACCATACCACCCTGCAGTCTTGTAGGCTTTTTTTCCTCCGACTGGATACCATACCACCCTGCAGTCTTGTAGGCTTTTTTTCCTCCGACTGGACACCATACCACCCTGCAGTCTTGTAGGCTTTTTTTCCTCCAACTGGATACCATACCACCCTGCAGTCTTGTAGGCTTTTTTTCCTCCGACTGGACACCATACCACCCTGCAGTCTTGTCGGCTTTTTTTCCTCCGACTGGACACCATACCACCCTGCAGTCTTGTAGGCTTTTTTTCCTCCGACTGGACACCATACCACCCTGCAGTCTTGTCGGCTTTTTTTCCTCCGACTGGACACCATACCACCCTGCACTCTTGTAGGCTTTTTTCCCTCCTCCTGGACACCATACCACCCTGCAGTCTTGTCGGCTTTTTTTCCTCCGACTGGACACCATACCACCCTGCAGTCTTGTAGGCTTTTTTTCCTCCGACTGGACACCATACCCCCCTGCAGTCTTGTCGGCTTTTTTTCCTCCGACTGGACACCATACCACCCTGCAGGCTAGAAGGCTTTTTTCCCTCCGACTGGACACCATACCACCCTGCAGGCTAGTAGGCTTTTTTTCCTCCGACTGGACACCATACCACCCTGCAGGCTAGTAGGCTTTTTTTCCTCCTCCATCCCACCGATAGGCCGGATCTGTATTCGGACTGAACTAAAATCTAATCGGCTTGTTCTTCTCACCCAACCAATTCTCGTGAACCAAGTTTTGTCTGAATCCGTCCATAACTTTTTAAGATATCGTTTTTTACCCCATCTCTCAATGGTGAAGAATCGCTTGACACCATACCACCCTGTGACAGTCCCTATTCACCCATAAAACGGGGTGAATAGGGACAGCCATAAAAATCCTATTTATTCCTATTTAACCCATATATGGGGTTAATAGGGACTATAAGATGCTTTTTAAAAAAACAAGAGAACACTTTCAACACAAATATCAACAAATCAGTATGGTTATCAATTTTCAGCGAAAAAAGTTTCCGAACTTTATTTCAGTTTGTGTCCCGAGTCACAATTTTTTTTTTTTTTTTTTTTTTTTTTTTGTATACTGAATCGAGGCTCGTGAAAGAGCTGATATTTACTTCACAAACAAATCAACCAGACAGACAAAATATATAAAAAGAGGGAGCGGAAGACAAGATGGGGAGAGAAGGGGAAGCACACAAACACTTGAGAGCACACAACATTTGAGAGCAGGGAGATGTGTGGGAGGGAGAGGGCTTGGGGGGAGGAGGCGTGGGAAGGGGGGGGGGCGGGTGGGAGAAATATAAAACACAAGGACACCACGGACTTCCAGGACAGAAGTTGGTATTTCAAAAAAGTGGAATTGGGGTGAAATTAGCGGGGGTAGAAAAGATCAAGGTTTTGGATGGGGGAAGATAAGAGATGGTGGTGAACAGCTCTTTTAAAGACCTGGAGGGTGGAGTGGGATTGAAGAGAGTGAGGGAGTTTGTTCCAGAGGCGGGAGAAAAGAGGAATGAAGGAGTGAAGGTGAGCAGAGAGTCTTGATTTTGGCAGTTTAACCATAAGAGGGTTGCAGGCAGATCTTGTGCGACCTGTAGGAATATTTGCGGGACAGAGCCCAGAGAGAGCTGGGGGGGGGGGGGGCAAGGCCAGAGAGGAGTCGGTAGAAGACGGAAAGACCACCAACCTGCCTGCGGTGAGTGAGTGAGTGAGTGAGAGGCCCTTGGAGTTAGCTTCATCGCGGGAGATTCCAATGATTCTGAATGCTTTGGTTTCAACAGCGTGAAGACGAGCTAGGTGTGAGGCAGGAGCACCAGCCCAGAGGGGAGAGCAGTATTCCATTGAGCTGCGGATGAAAGCCTTGTATGTGGTGAGGAGCTCAGGTGTGCCAAGGAAGGACTTCACACGACGGAGGATGCCCAGTCGGTGACTGGCTTTGGAGGCCAGATTTGAAATGTGGTTTTCCCAGGAAAGATCATGGCAGATAGTGAGACCCAAAAGCTTGAGTGACAGAACTTCTTGGAGAGGATTATTCAGAAAGTGGATGGGAGGGTTGTCCAGTTGGTCTTTTTGGAGAGACATCGTAAGAGTGTGAGATTTGTCAGGATTGAAAGACATGTTCCACTTGTTTGCCCAGTCTGTGATTTTGTCCAGGTCTGCAGAGAGAGAGGAGGCTGCAGACTGCCGATCTGAGGGATGAAGAATGGAGCGACAGAGAGTATAGTCATCAGCAAAGAGATAGAGAGGATTTTGAAGAGAGTCAGAGAGATCATTGATGAAGACCAGAAAAAGCACAGGGCCCAGAACACTGCCTTGGGGAACTCCAGCCTGAACAGGAAGAGGAGATGAGAGAAACCCATTCAGGGCCACACGGTGACTACAACTAGAGAGGAAGTCTGCCAGCCATGCGTGGAGATTTCCATGGATACCAAAAGAGGAGAGTTTGGTGAGCAGAGCAGGGTGCCAGACCGTATCGAAGGCACGTGATATGTCAAGGGAGACAGCTCTAATTTCCTGTTTGGCATTGAGGACCTCCATCCATTGTTGAGAAAGCAGAAGCAGCATGTCCAGAGTAGAGTGACCAGGTCCGAAACCAAATTGATGATCAGAGAGCCATTGGAGAAGAGGAAAGATTTCATATCTGAAGCAATGATGGAATCCATGACTTTGCTGATAATTGGAAGAAGGCTGATTGGTCTGTAGTTGCTGGGATCTGTTTTTGCACCTTTTTTGTGCAAAGCGGTGATGTTGGCAGATTTCCAAGCAGATGGCAGATGACCTTGAGCAAAAGAGAGGGTGAAGAGAACAGAGAGAGGGAGTGAAAGAGCGGAAGAACAGGATTTTAGGACCCGTGGGCTGATGCCGTCAGGTCCAGTTGCAGAATCAGAGTCGAGGGTTGACAGAAACTTTTCCACCTTGTCAGGAGGAAAGGACACAGAGTCCAGGAGCAGCTGGGTACGACTCGGTACGGTGGGTACAGAGAGGGATGGGTTTGGGACACAAGATTTAGAGGCAAACACAGAGTTGAGGCATTCAGCTTTTTCACGTGCGGAGTCAGCCGTGTGGTCATTTGAGGTGAGGGAGGGGATGGAGGGGGAACAAACACCAGAAACAGATTTGACCAGATGCCACCAGGATTTGCAAGAGGGAGACAGATAAGAGAGTTCTGTCCTGAGAACGGAAATTGTCCTTGTCCCTGAAAATATAGGTTTAGTATATTTTTAAAAGTTTTTAGGGTAATTAGAGGCAGAAATAGAGCAAAATATGTATTTTTATGGCGGCCATTTTGAAAATCCGCAAATGTAAACACCGCAAATGTAAACATTGATTTTCAGATTCCTTATGCTATAACCTTTCCAAAAATGTATAGGTTTGCTAATCTACCATGATTTTGAACGAAATATAATTTATTGACATAGTGAACCTGACTAGATCCCAAAATGGCCAGACATTGTGTGGTTCATCATCCCCAGATATTGCATACATGTGCCAAATATGAAAGAAAAGCATCGTCATTTTCGAGTAGCGGCTGCAGAAGAACATGCCCCAAAATATAAAACCCAGTTGGGCTAATGCTCAGTTGGGGCTACTAAATCAGTTTGTAAATTAGGGATATCACAAAAACACAATGCATTAAAAATAATTATGTCTAAGGCCACACAAATGTATTCTTACCTCCCTAGATTATTCCCTTAAGTTGGAAGGCAAGGCTCAAATAAACTAGAATGGCACTCTTCGACATCATGACCTCGACCGATATGCCTCCTCCCACATTATCACATCATTATATTATATTGTTATGAATTTGGTAGAGTGATATATAGAGCTAGGTAGATCTGAAGAGGTATCACATGCTTCGTCTGTCGCGATAGGGAATCTACCTTGTAATAAGTTCTATGGTTAGTCCGGTTTGTCGGGATAAGCTGCATTGGTGTCCCCACTATAAGGGAGCGGGGTGTGCTAAATAGTGCAGGGATTATGGATAAGATTCCTTTGTTCGTCATCCCCTCTGTCGTCAAACCTGTGTCCCTTATGGCAACGCACTCATATAAACACTTACATAGGTCCTTAGTGCACAACAGCAATTAAATTCCCTTCCCTTACAAAGACTGTGGAGGACAAACAGGCAACGGCCGCGTACAACACCGGCGTGGGCATCAGACACCGGGCAGGCTGGGAACCACGCCCAGTAGGACTGTGATTGGTTGGCGTGGAAGGCGCGAACCTTGAGCGAATCAGTGCGGAAGGCGCGAGGAGGTTCGGCAGACGGCGGGAAGCTACGAGGCTCTGGTTGGTGGCGCGCCAAAACTGACGTCACATGCCAAGTTACAAAAGGATTCGCTGGCGGCATTCTGGACGCTTCGCTCTGGCCTCTGGGGGATTGAGTCGTGCTGGTCCATTCGCTTGTCGTTATTCGTCCTTGGCTCTTCGTCTTTGGAGGTCGTGTGTTCGCCATCTTCTCGGTGCTGTGAGCGAACGGACCTCGTGGGCGGTGGACGAGAACCTGGAGTGGGGCGTTTGGTCGGGACCGAGCAGAGCGTGGGCGAAGTGGACGGAGGGCTTCCTCGCTCCGGAGCTTGGAGCTGCGTTGGACGGTGGACAAGACTGCAGACAGATAAGCTCGCACCCACGAACCATTACACGACGGACAGTTATTTTTGTAAATCATTTTCCTTTGTCTTGTCTCTGAGGTGAGGTGTGCGGGATCCCGATTTAGGACATTTGATTACCGGCGCGTATTTTCCTGTCACGCTATCCTTGTAAATAAACCATTGTATTATTTTCCCTTTCCATTCAAAATCATGTGTTCGTTGAGTTAATTCCCCTGCAGGATCGGAGCTTTGGTTGGATCGCTTCGGTAAGCGCCTCCGCCTCTTCCTCTTCACTTCTACGTCCCGCGGTTTATAGCCGAATCCGAGATGCTCGTCGCCTCAATAATTAAAGCCGTTCGGTCACCCTGGTATTAACCGGAGCGTATTCGCACAACAACTGCTATTCAGGAGTGGGGTTGAACCTTGTTATAAATTGGTGTCGAGTGTGGATAATTTGGACGCAAAATTTTCGTAGTCTGAGGCGATAAATTTGCATCGTCGATCGGTGCGCGAACAGCGCGTCAGTTAAAATTAAATCGGTTCCTGTTGTAAAATCCGCGTGAAAGCGACCTCTTCTTTACGGATGGGAGAGATGAGCAATATGGAAGAAAAAGGATGGAAGATGCAGGGAGCATTGGAAGTGAGTCGGACATAGTTGGGGTTGAGCATAGCGATGGAGACACCCCCGCTATCTAGGCGGTCCCGAATGATAACCAGGCCTTAATTAATGCAATTTCTGGAGTGAATGGGAAGCAAAATTGATGCTCAAAGTGAGCAGATAGGGGATTGGAAAACAAAATGGATGCTCGGAGTGAGCGAATGGAAAACAAAATTGAGGGATTAAAGGGAGAATTGGAAGGGCAAATTGATGGATTGAAGGAGGGATTGAAAGAGCAAATTGAAGGGATGGAAAGCAAAATTGATGGATTGGAGGGGAAAATGGAGGGGATGAATGAGCAAATGAATGAACAAGGAAATGATATAAAGGAAAGGAATGAACAATTGGAAGTAAAAATAGGGGAAAGACACAGCAGTTGAGGGGAACGAATTGATGGCGTAGAAGGGAGAGTGCAAAACCAAATTACAGACAGACTGGGGGAATTTGAGGCTAAAGTAGAAACTAAAATGGGGGAGATGGAAAAATCAGTGGGGGTGGAAATTGAACTTAAACGGGAAGAATTAATGTCAAAAATAGAGCAGGGCATGACCCAGGCTGTCCGAATGGGGGAAAAAATTGGAGGATAGAATTGGGGCCACAAATACCAGAATTGATAAAGTAAATGGAGATCTGGAAGGCTAGTGGGGCCGGGTGGATGCCAGAATGCGACAACAGTGAGGCATGGGGACTGCTCAAACAACAGGGGGGCGAATTGGCCGAAGGGGTAAAAGGGTTGGAAGCCCGCATAACAGAGGAGAGGGGGTTAATTGAAAAAAGCCTGTGGGGGCCACATTTGGATGACAAACGAGTGAATGATTTGATGCAGGAGCGACTGGAGACCTGGGACAATACCATCAAGGCGGAGGTTGTTCGGGTCCAAGAAAGCGAAGAGAAGAGGTGAGTCGGTCCATTAAACATCTCCAGGATCAGATTAAGGTGACCCAGGAGACCCTCACCACGAGCCACATTTGGACACCAGAGGCCCCGAAACTGAATACCCAGTTGGGGGGGGGGGGGGGGTGTTTTGGCCCCGGGCTGGATTTGGACAGAGAGGAATCGGGGAATAGAGTCTCTGGAAAAACAACCCCCCCTCGTACATTTTGATGGATCAAGGAGTCTAGAGGCTTCCTGACACAATTTGAGTGCGTGTCTCAGCTCAATGGTTGGGGAGAGCGGGAGCGCATGGGGAATCTGGTGGCGACACTGCAGGGGTCAGCCGCAGACATACTAAATGTAGTCCCAGAGGGAATATTGACCAGCAAGGCCATCTGTGAGGCCTTGACTCTCAGGTATGGGACAGGTTCGAGGTGCGACCTGGTCAGGGCGCAGCTGCTGCATCGTAGGCGAAAGCCTAACGAGACGATGCAGGAGATGGCTCAGGATATTTACCAATCTGTGGGGATAGCATACCGGGACCTACCAGTACAGGCGTGGGACAAGCTGGCGCTAGAGAAATTTATGGCTGCTATTCCTGATGTTGCCTGGTGGATCCTAGGATGTTGGTGTAGCGGCTAGGGTGCCAGCTTAGGATCCTAGGATCCTGGGTTCGAATCCCGGTCGATCGCTGAATTAACGTCAGGGGGGTTGACTCAGCCTGTCATCCTTCCGAGGTCGGCTAATTGAGTACCAGCTCACTGGTAATTCCCTGTGTCGTAAAAAGGTGACAAACAGGGTTGGCGGCAGGAAGGGCATCTGGCCGTAAAACATTGCTTCAAAAAGGGGACCAACAAAAACAACAACAACCACGGTGCCCGAAAAAGGCCAACCCCCGCTTTGCGGGGAAAAATGGCCTCTAAAGGTGGTTTTTTAAATTGTTTTTTTAAATTCCTGATCCCGAGGTCCGGACGTTGGTGGAGTTGCAGGAGCCGCCCACTGTGTACAGGGCGGCGGAATGCGTGGTGAGACTGACCTTTTTGAGGACGTCGAACCGCGCATCAGAGAGGGCACCTGTGACGGTACGGCAGGCAGAGGTGCAGGATCAGGAGAAGCCAGAGGATGACATAGGCCGAATGTTAAGGGGGATTAGCCGCCAGCTGACAAATTTGACCGGGGGCAAATTTGCAGGGAGTGAGTCACGGCAGTTTGGCCCAGGTTTGCCATCAGGATGGCCTGATTTTCATCGGGTTGGGCCAGGAGAAAGGGGTGCTCCGCCTGGGTACCAGAGGAGTCTGTTCATGGGGACTTGTTTTAGATGTGGGAGAAGAGGGCACAGGCAGAGGGATTGTCGGCAACCACCTGGGCCACCACCTCCTAACAGGCTTCACAGTCCAGAAAGGAGGGGGCCCCCAGTAGGTCTACAGGCACCAGAAAGAGGACCACCACCTCGGACTGGGCCTGTCGCAATATAGTGTGCGGGAAACTAGAACGAGCCGAGCATACGGGGCCATGCTCGGCTGGCAAGTGTGTGGAGAAGCGTACTCCTTTGGCGAAGATAGTAAATTGCGGAAAAATTGGCACGGGTAATCTAAGGGTTAGATGCAAAATTGAGGGAGAATTTTGTGAGGCTGTGGACACTGGAGCCAGTGACACCATTATCAATCCGAGTGCTGGACCAGAGTGTTGGAGGCTGGGACAAAATCGATAGGGTAGAAGGACACAGCCTTCAACTGGCTATGGGGGAAACGGCGCCAATATGGGGACGTGGAGTGGTGAGGATGGAGTTGGGTGGTCTGGAGGTCAGCGTGGTTGCATGGGTGGAGGAGGTGTGTGATCAGTGTCTATTGGGCTTGAGTTTCCTGGTGGAACATGACTGCCAACTAGACCTTGGGCGTGGTCATATGTGGTTGGGCACTGAGGCTGCAGTTGGTGGGACTGGTGGATGACGAGGAGGTGCAGGGGACGTGGCTGGAGGTGCCACGCACTGTGGCCGTGCCTCCCAGGTCAGACAGTGGTGATTGCGGAGTTAGCAGCAGGTGCTCAACCCATTGGCCAGCTGGGGCTAGTGGAGTCGTGGTCCTCACAGGGGACCGAGGGATTGATGGTGGGTCGCACCCTCGTAGACACCCGTGGGCCTATGTTGGCAGTTAGGCTGCTCACCTTGTCCGATAGCCCCCGCACTTTAAGGCGCGGAGCCATCGTAGCCAAATGCAGTAGTGTAGTAGAGGTCACCGGAGGAAGTGGATCCACATGCTTGCCAGTACAGCCGGAAAGAGGGGAAAATTTGGGGAAATGTGTTTGGCCAGAGGGAGTGCGGGACATGATGACACGCTCTGAAGGGGGCCTGACATCGGAGCAGGTAGAGACATTGCACAATTTGGTTGGTAAGAACTTGGATGTTTTTTCTCTCTCTCCCAAGGATGTTGGACGCACGGGTCTCATCAGGCACCAAATTAGTACTGGCGAGGCTCGGCCTATCGCCAACCACCAAGGCGGCTCCCTTTCACTAGGAAAGAGGAGGCAGAAGAACAGGTGAGCAAAATGGAAAAAGCCAGACTTATCGAGCCCTCGGTGAGTCCTTGGGTGTCACCCATTGTGCTGGTGAAAAATAAGGATGGGACCACTCGGTTCTGTGTGGACTACCGCCAGCTCAATCACGTGACACTCAAGGACTCATATCCCCTCCCAAGAATTGATGACACCCTCGATGCTGTTTCAGGCTCAAAATGGTTTTCGACATTGGACTTAAAGAGTGGTTATTGGCAGGTGGAGATGGATAAAGAGGCGAGAGAGAAAACGGCATTCACCACAGGAAAGGGTCTCTGGCAGTTTGTTGTCATGCCTTTTGGATTGTGCAATGCCCCTGCCACGTTTGAGCGTCTGATGGAACGTGTTCTAATTGGCTTACCATGGCAGACTTGCCTTGTCTATCTGGATGACGTATTGGTCCACGCTCCCACATTTGAACAGGCTGCTAAAAATTTGTCATAGGTATTTGAGTGATTACGGGGTGCTGGGTTGAAATTGAATCCGAGCAAGTGTGAAATTTTCAGGAGAGAGGTGACTTACCTGGGTCACGTGATTAGTGAGAGCGGCGTGGCCACTGACCCTGGAAAAGTAAAGGCTGTAAAAGAGTGGCCCGCCCCCAAAAGTGTAAGAGAGGTCAGAGGATTTTTGGGCCTCTGCTCTTACTACAGGAGATTTGTGGCAAATTTCGCAGAACTTGCAAGACCCTTGCACACATTGACAGAGAAAGGAGCCCGATTTATATGGTCAGAGAGCTGCAGCGAGGCATTCAGTCACTTAAAACAACGTCTGGTCGAGGCCCCAGTTTTGGCATACCCGACGGATGATGGCAATTACATCCTGGACACAGATGCGAGCCAGGAAGGATTGGGAGCTGTGTTGTCACAAATGCAACAGGGAGTCGAGAGGGTTATTGCATATTAGTCGGGTACTTTTGAGGCCAGAGCGAAATGATTGCGTTACCCGCAAATAACTATTAGCCCTACTGTCTGCGGTTGGACAATTTCACCCTTACCTTTATGGGAGGGAGTTTGTGATCCGAGTAGATCATGCCTCCTTGCAATGGCTTCTTTGGTTCAAATAGCCAGAGGGACAAATTGCAAGGTGGCTTGAGAGGCTGCAGCAGTATAATTTCGCTGTGCAACATCGGCCCGGCAAAGCACATGCCAATGCAGACGCCCTCTCTCGGCGCCCCTGTTGGGAGGCACAATGCAAATTTTGTGATAGACAGGAAGCCAAGGATCCAATTGGGCAGGATCAAATTGATGCATGCCTATATGCAGCGAGAGTGACCAGGCAAACTTTGCCACAACCCCCACCTGAATTGGGCGATGTGAATTGGCAAGAGAGTCAAAGGGAGGATCCTGTTTTGGGGCCCCTTTTTCATTGGCTGGAGGAGGACAAAAGACCTTGGGAGGATATTGCTCCACATGGGGCCCAGGTAAAGGCTTATTGGGCACAGTGGCAGATGTTGGGATTGAAAGATGGCTATTTGTTTAGAAAATGGGTGACAACAATGGGTGATGTAGCTTCCTGGTTGATAATTATTGTACCAAAAAAATTGAAGGAAGTGGTTATGGGGCATGTACATGGGACTAGGACAATGGGACATTTGGGCATGGCCAAAACTTTGTCCAAATTGTGGCAGAAGTTCTGTTGGGTGAATTTGGGCAGGGACATTCAAAATTGGGTGAGATCCTGCGCCCTCTGCCGCGGTAAGAAGGGACCCCCACGTGCGTGCAAGGCCCCACTCCAGGTGTACAACGTAGGGGCACCACTTGAGCGGGTGGCAGTAGATGTGGTGGGGCCCCTGCCAGCCACCTGCCGAGGGAACCGGTACATTATGGTGGCAATGGACTACTTCACCAAGTGGCCAGAAGCCTACCCATTGCCCAACCAGGAAGCCTGGCTGGTAGCTCAAGTTTTAGTTGAGGGATTCTTCTCCCGATTTGGCGTTCCAAGGGAACTACACACCGACCAGGGCCGGAACTTTGAATCCGCGCTCCTGCAGTCGGTGTGCGAGCTCCTCCAAATTCACAAGACCAGGACGACCCCCCTTAGGCCTCAATCGGATGGGATGGTGGGGAGGTTCAACCGCACATTATTGACCCAATTGGCCCTCTTTACATCCGAAAACAAACAGGATTGGGACGAGCACCTCCCCTTTATACTGATGGCATACCGGACCGCCCAGCATGCGACCACTCGGTGCACCCCCGCCTTGTTGATGTTCGGTAGGAAGATGCGAGTCCCCACTGATTTGTTCATGGGACGGTCACCAGAAGAAACGGGTGAAGCATCTGTGGAAAGTTATTCAACCAATTTGAAAAAGAGCATGGAGAAGGCTCACAAATTTGCGAGGAAGCAAATTGGCTTGGCTTCCTCGCATATGAAAACGCTGTATGATGCTCGGGCACACACACCTCGGTTCCTCCGCGGATACCTTATTTGGCTCCACTGGCCCCGGAGGAGGAAGGGGGTGTGTCCAAAACTCACCTCACCCTGGAAGGGCCCCAGGGTGGTGCTTCGGCAGGTGACTGATGTGGTGTTCAAAATTCAGGAGGGCCCGCATACCCTTCCACAGATAGTTCACGGGGATAGACTGAGCTCCTACATGGGTCGGGAGGCTCCTGGGTGGATTGGAAGGATGAGGGGGAAATTAGGAGTGGTGGATGGCACTCTTGGACCCGACCAACCTGCAACTACCTGCACTTGAGGTGAGTGTTTTGATGTTTACTGTCCCAGGCTTCAGGACTTGCTTCGTAAATTGGGACATGTAATTTGGAGTTGGGGGCGGGTGAGAGTGATGACATGGTCGGTGAGGGGGGATGGAATGTGTGCCACAGAGTCTTGTGGGTGGCGTTTGTTTTTGTGTTGTGGTTATGTTTTTATGTGGTCATGGAGAATGGAAATATGAGTGAGTGGTAATTATTGAGTTTTGAAATGTGCTAATGGAAATGTATTGGTTAAATGTGAACAGGGATTTCACAACATTGGCAGGCCATGGCAACTTTTTGTAACCTCTTTTGTACCATCTTCTATGGAATGGGTGTGTGTGTGTGTGTGTGTGTGTGTGTGTGTGTGTGTGTGTGTGTGTGTGTGTGTGTGTGTGTGTGTGTGTGTGTGTGTGTGTGTGTGTGTGTGTGTGTGTGTGTGTGTGTGTGTGTGTGTGTGTGTGTGTGTGTGTGTGTGTGTGTGTGTGTGTGTGTGTGTGTGTGTGTGTGTGTGTGTGTGTGTGTGTGTGTCCGTCCGCAGCATAACTACCCGATGATATCATCCGATGTTGATGAAACTTGGGTGGGAGGTTGATATCATGATCCAGTTGTGTTCTGCCTGGAGTGGGCATATTTCACCCATTGTGGGCGGAGCCACGCCCGAAAAAGATGTCTTTTTCGGGGTTAATCGAGTTCAAGCTTCATCTTCTCCGAGGGGTTTGGTGGAATCTGACAGGGGTTTCGGTATTTGTTTCGGCCAATGTCATGTGTCTCGCCCCACGGAGCTCGATGTTTTTATTATTTTTTCATTTCATTTTTCACCGAATTTTCGGTATTGTGTAGCTAACTAACCTCATAACTGCACATCGGATTTTTATGTGAAAAAATAAAAAAAATATTTTTTCACATAAAACGGCTTTTTTGCGCGCAAAAAAATTATTTTGCTATTTTCTGAGAAAAAAAAAATTTCGCCCTTTTTCGGGAAAAATAAAATGCCCTTTTTGGTCGAAAATGTCTGGCAACGCGAAAAAAAATTAGGGAATTTTTCGAAATTTTTAACTGCGATCGATCTCAAAAACAAAACGTTGCGTCCCCAGCGTGTACTGCAGTGAGGCGGTGTACTACAGTGAGAGAGTACACAAAGTGTGAACAAGTCTCCTATCAAGATGAGTGCTGATCTTCGTGACAAGTGGCTGAAGGAATTCAACGCTGGCGGCGATGGGGCCACCTTCAAGTACGTGTCGAGTGACACGGCTTTCTGTCGAGCTTGTGAAAAGACTTTCCGGGCGAAGCAGAAGTCTGAGCTGGCCCAACATGTCCGAGGAGACCGCCCCAAGAGCAACTTGGCCTTGAAGAAGAAGAGGACGGTCACGCAAGCCACCATGGAGGACTTTGGTGGCGGAAAGAGGCACAAGTGCGACGTCGTGGCTCAGGAGCTGTGCCAGGCCAGGCTGGCCGCTGGCATCCCATGGTCGAAATTGGAAAACCCTGCCCTCCGGTCGTTCCTGGAGAAGCACATCACTCTCCAGATCCCCGATGAAAGCTGGATTTGAAAGCACTACCTCGACAAGTGCTACGACGAGGCCTTAGCGGGTTTCCGTGCCGACCTCGGACAGCAGCCCATCTGTCTACTTTTCTCGAAATGTTTCTCCAAAGCCATGAGTGGCTACAAGATGTTTCGTACATGACAATCGGTGTTCACCATGAGGTTTAACAGGCAATAAGGTGAAATTTGGCGAGTTTTACTGTACATACCACAAGCCTGGATGCTTGAGGAATATTGCAATTATGCAATAGGACTCATTTTTGGCACGCACATTTGCAGAGACCGGTGCACTTCAAATTAGCACGGAAGCAGTGGCAGACTTTGCATGGCATAGCACAGGCACATTTGATGAACTCCCGACATGCCAAGGAGACCTCGGGCTGCGTCATCCACAGAGGCTGCCACCCGCCATCACACCTGACCCATCCGAATTCCGAGGGGCACGTTGTTGGGGTTGTGCTCATTGTCCATATACCTGTCTGATATACGGCACGTCTGGTGTGGTGTAGCAATGCGTTCTGAAAAGAGGCAATGAAGATAAAGTCAGAAAGCGAAATGAAATTGAGAATGCGCATGCCAAAAATTGAGGATTCATTACGCGTCTGTCTAGTCGCTGTCTTGATATTTTCAATCTTACCTGCGTTGGTGGCAGTTTGTTCAGTGGTCTTGGTTTGGTCTTGAACATCATCATCCTGGCTTCATTGATGGAAGTTGTACTGAGTTTGCTGTCGTACAATAAGACGACAAACCTTTCCAGGACGGCAAAGACCAGCGATTCCGTTCACATTCAGAAACGGTTCTCGTGCTATAGCCAGAAAAGCATCAGTCAATTGGGGTAGCATGTCTCATACGCGCCAGGCTTTCTTCTTACTCGACCAGTGAAACCCAGAAGTGGTGTCACATCCAGTAAAGGCATGGAAGGCTGTAAGCGCTTCGGCACGATCTCAGAGAGTAGCAGAGAGCGATCCTATGTCCACACAAGTGTAGTGGGCACCCATGCCAAATGCTGCCCAGAGCTGAAGGTCATTGTGTTGAGACCGCAGTTTACTGTACATGCCAAGAAGAATCACAACCACATCCGTATCCACCGAGCGTACTTGAATAAGGCTGTGTCCACTTTGCAGGCGTCCAGGATGTGAAACACAATGCGCGTATCGGCCTCTTCATGATCACATCTGGCTAAATCGCTTTCAGCATCTTGCCCTGAAATGAACACAGAAATGCAAAATTAGAAACGAACGCTTTCACAAAATGTAGTTGGTAGGAAATCGTCATATAATGGTTTCTCATCAGAATTCCTAACCTGTCATAACAAGTCGTTTTCCAGGTGGAAGCGCCATCTTAGCTTCAGCCGTGAGGTAGGCAAATAGTTCCTCTTTGTTTTCTGAAACTTTCAGGAATTCCTCCCACTTGGCGGGAATCTTAGTCTGGTTACCAACTTTGAGTCGGGAGCCTGTACCGCGATCGTCATATAATGGTTTCTCATCAGAATTCCTAACCTGTCATAAGTCGTTTTCCAGGTGGAAGCGCCATCTTCGTAGCTTCAGCCGTGAGGTAGGCAAATAGTTCCTCTTTGTTTTCTGAAACTTTCAGGAATTCCTCCCACTTGGCGGGAATCTTAGTCTGGTTACCAACTTTGAGTCGGGAGCCTGTACCGCGCTTCTCGTGAGTTGCCTCCTTCAGACTGTCTTGAAGAAATCTATCCCAAACGACGTCAAGGCGGTTGGATGTATGGAGTTGTTGACATAGATATGGGTTGAATATGTGCTGAGCGTAATCTTGGAATGTTGACGCCGATTTTCTGGGTAGCGAATGAATCATTATGGCTCCATCGATTATTTTGCAATCATAGACGCTTGGTGGTTCCTCACTGTCATTTTTCGGTAGTAGGCATTCGAGAAGCTGGGATTTCGTGGTAAAAAACATCTTACCCTGATCAGAAATCGAATGAGGATAGGATTTGCTTTCATGTGAAAAAAATTCCGCCATGTCTCCTGATCGATTCTGGACTGACACGTACAACTGTCCAAACACAGAAATATCATCTTTCAGTTCTGCCATCTTTATTTTTGTCTTGGAAGCCGCTTTCAGTGTAGGTTTGAAGAGCTGGATGCTATTCCTCTTGATGGTTTGATGAATAGATGTCGACTTTTCGGTGAGTACATCCTTGACGAAACACTGGAATTTCTCAGTTCCGATCTTCTCTAGCGTCCGTAGGCAGTCAATGGCGGTCTCTGAGGCACATGTTTGATTCAAACTGATCAGCTCAGGGAAATGGTTCGAAAACGGATTCCCCATATTTGCAATCGCTCGGTACAGAAGCCGAACTTGTCTATGAAAAGTTTTCTGACTGGCGAATCCAGAATCGTAATTCTCATCTGATAAGTCCGTAGTCAGTCCCAGATCCGCTTCAAATTGCATTAATAAGCGTGACTGTTCCGGGGGCACACAAGAGCCATTGTCTCAACATTGCCGGGTTCTGAAGGAGACCAATGGCACCGCCACATCCCTTCACGATTTTACTCATTTGTTCGTGCGCCTCGTCGATCGGGATTGTTGAAAATTTATTCGAAGTCTTTGCAATCACCCATCCGCCATTCTGGAATTCCGTCGCTACTTCGTCCGGCAGCAGTTTCATGTCCTTCAGATACACGGGCAACCACCGAGCGTAGTTTGTATGATTGAATGCGAAAGCGAATGGGATTACCTCCTCCAAAACTCTCAGAAAGAGTTGAAAGTTACGCTCCCTGTGCGCCTTCACCATGGTCAAAACGAGTACCTCATATCGTCAGACCAAATCCCAGAAATAGTAGGTCGGGTGCTGCCTGCACATGAGTTTTCGCCAGGATTCCAATGTAATTGTGTCGTCGTCCGATGCCCCGTCAGCGATAAAGGCGTCTTGTTCCAGCAGAGACGAGCAGGTGACAGTAACCTGGTGTGCGTATCATAATAATTATAAGTAAGTAAGTAAGTATAATAATAATAATAATAATGCATTTATTTTATATAGCGCTTTTCAGGGAGCCCAAAGACGCTTTGACAGAGTGCAAAACATAATGCATAGCAAAACATAAAAACAATTGCAAAAAAACAAGAATCAATAGGGAAATACCCATAGCCAAAAGGAGGGAGAAGGAGAAGAGATAATCATGGCTTTTAAATGCTGTGGGTTAAATGTTGAATGCAGTGTTGAACAGGTGGGTCTTGAGTGATGTTTTGAATGTGGTGAGCGAGGAGGAGTCTCTGATGGTGTGAGGTAGTGAGTTCCAGAGGGTGGGAGCAGCAATGGAGAAGGCCCTGTCCCCCCAGGATCTGAATTTGGTCCGGATGGGGGCGGGGGGGGGGGGGGTCAGGAGGTTGGTACCAGCAGAGCGGAGGTTGCGGTTGGGAGTGTGTCCGGAGAGGAGGTCAGCCAGGTAGGATGGGGCCAGGTTATGGAGGGCTTTGTAGGTCAAGGAGGATTTTGTACTGGATTCTCTGGGAGATTGGGAGCCAGTGAAGCTTGTAAAGGACGGGGGTGATGTGGTCACGGGCCCGGGAACGGGTGAATAGACGGGCAGCGGAGTTCTGAATGTATTGGAGTTTATTGGTGATTGTTGAGGGTGAACCATAGAGGAGGCTATTGCAGTAGTCCAGACGGGAGGTGATGAAGGCGTGGATGAGGGTTTCTGCAGCCATGGAGGAGAGGGATGGACGGAGACGGGCGATGTTTTTCAGGTGAAAGAAGGCTGACTTTGTGATCTGTTTAGTGTATTTGTCGAAGGAGAGGGTTTGGTCAAAGATGATGCCAAGATTCCGGATGTGAGGGGAGGTGGATACTGGGATACCATCGATTTTGAGGGCAAAGTTATTGGTGGATTTTATGAGCGTTTTAGGGCCAATGATGATTATTTCAGATTTATCATAGTTAAGTTAATAAAGATGAGGAAATTGATTGTGTTCATAATAATAGAAAAAATCGTTAGGATGGAGAAAATCGTCAGTGTCATCACTTTACAAACTACATACTCAGAGCAAACTCACCTGGTTCTCTTCAGATGAGACATTCAAGAATGACTCGGCAGTACCGGACCCCGTGATGTTTGCCTTCGTCAGAGCGTCTGTTCACCCAGAATGGTCAAGGAGATTTCTTGCGATATTCCAGAGACATTTCTATGTGTAGCCCTCCTAGCATGACGACGAAATGTTCCGCACCGTATTCCAGAGGCCATTTCCATTGTATTGACTTGGCAATGGCATAGAGTGGCTGATCGACTGTAAGAACCGCGACCTGTCCAGGGTTCAAGAAATTGAGGGCCGTTTTAACGACGTCCATACAATGTTTGATCATTGACGGTGTTGCAGACTTTTCGTAGAACAGTGGAAGCATAGCTGATATCGTTGTACAATTTATGGAGTCTTGGAGAGCGGCGTGGAAGGCAGACCATGTTACCATATCTCCCTGAGAAATTTTGCATTCTCGCATTTTTTGGATGCAGTAATCTATCCACTTGCTGAGCTCCGGTGCGGTTTCGCCAACTGTTTCCGTTTCTGCGGGCGTCAAAGATGGCTGGGTAGCGGGAGGCATGTACTCACATTTTGTTCCATTTGTTGGCACTTCCAAGACATCATGATAGCTCTTGAGCATCAGCGGCTGGGTACCCTTTGGTGGAAATCCTATCGGTTCTCTAACTTCACCGGGATTGGTTTCTGAAATCTTCTGGAACAATGAAATACCAGTGCCGTGGAATGAAGATGTAGCGGATGTGGAGGATAAATTGTGGTCAATATTGTCCAGAGCCGCGACAGTAAAAATCTGTTTTCTGAGCTGAACTGGGCACACGACACCGTCCTCAATGAATCGCTCACTCAAAGACACAGCCATTGCCGACTCTATTTCCAGGACACGAGAATAAGAAATGCTGAGCCATAACTTGAAGAGGGCCTGAATGAGTATTTTGTCTCGAAACTGTGCGTGAATTCTCAGGCCAATATAGATCGGCAGCGGTGGAGGATACGTTTGCCTGTGGCCGTGATCCGTCAGTTCCCTTTTTCTTAGCATTAAGAAGTATTGTTTGACACGCGGTCAAACACGCTTGTGACTCAACTTTAGTTTGGTCTTTCAAGTCCGACCCATTCAAGATCATTGCGATCATTGACAGAAGAGACGTGGGTATGGCTTCCTTTTGGCATCCCGGATGAAAATTTCCAGAAAAGGTGAATTTCTTGTGTTCGAACAGGTCTCTGCGAATGATATTGGCAGCTTTCACGATTGTACGTGCTTCATCATAGTCCCGTGACGTCATATGGTCCTTCAGCAAGTACGATAGCGAATCTCTGTAAACTATCAACAAATTGCGTCCTTCAGAAACTGTCGTTGCTTCTGGAAATCATTCCAGTATTTCATTCTTTAGTCTGCTCCGGTTTGTCAGCTTGTCTATACCGAGGTCACTAAGGCGAGCTTGATACAAGTCATACAATTCACTGAGTTTGAACACAACTTGACCGTTCATAACAGAGTTTTCAACATACGTGAAAAGTTCAACACGAGCTCGCGACTGGGACATCATTTCCAACTCATCTGCCGATGTCTTTTGTTCGTTTCTTTTCAGCGAACGATGGCGATTCCGAAACTTTGTGAGGCAATCGAAATGATATTTTGCTTCGATTGAAATCAAATCAGAACCTCCATTCAATCTAGCTAATAAATCGCCGTCCTGCAATTCTATGGCCATTTGGCGAATTTTTTTATCAGCACCAAAAGTAATGCACTCGTGAAGATCAGTTCCAACTGTACCGTCCCTGCCACAGAACAAACATTGTCGCTTTGTGTCGTCCACAGACCCGTGACGTTTGCTACGTTTTGCAGTTGCGGCGGCGTCGTCGAAGTCCAGGCTGGCCCGTTTCCGAATTCGTTCAAGCTTTTGATCGTTGAATTTTGAGTAGCACGATTTGTGCCACTTCGCGGTGTTTGAGATCAGCTTGCTAACGTCCTCCGGGATGAAGGGCACATTTACTGGCATAGCTTCTAGCTCTCGGAATATGCGAACGTTCTCCAGGAATTTAGTATACCCTTCCGACTTTTCATCCCTTCTGTTGAACGCATCCAGCGGGCATCTCAGATTTTCCTGAGTTATCTTCTGACAAATCAGGCACTTATTCCAGTCGGTAGGCCGGCTGGTCTCGGCCTCCGCGAGTAACTGAAAGAGACCAAAAGATACAATTAATATCTCAATACAGAATTGTATCCCAAAATAATTTGTTTCATAAAATACTTGTTTTGTTATAGTGAAAATTCTGGAGCATGCCTCCGAACCCAGCAGCTCGAGGCGCCCTGACCTACTCATCTAAAATATCTGCCACCCCTCATAATAAAAAGTTCCTTTCCACCCATGAAAAGGTTTGAAGAATTGATAGAAATATGTAATTATGTAATTTAACTACTTCACTTGAAATAGCTAATTGCTATATAGAATATATCCATCAAAAAAGCAATTTCTGTCAGGTTTGCTGTCACAACAGGGGATGGTCTGTTTTACTAAATACACAGCAGGCTTGCCTAGGAGAAAGATGGGTGTTCTAAGCATTCAGTCTATTTTTCTCTGGGGATGGTATTTTTTTCAAAACCCCATTTGGAGAGTCGCGAGAGCAAAAAAATAATGGTAGGATGACTTGCCTTACCCCTCCCTTTTTTACATTCGGGCCCAAAATTTTTCGTGGTGGGAGGGAGGTTAACAGAGAATAACTCCACATAGAGCACATAAATGGCATATTATAAAGCTGAAATGGCTCATGTGCAGACCCTTTTCGCCAAATTACTTCCCTGCTACCCACACCCGCTCGCTATGGGTGTAACAACATCGTTTTTTCGGAAATAACAGAAAAAAATCCAACCAAAAAAAACGTCTTGTTCGTCACATATTGCCCACAACAGATGTGTATTTAGGATTAAGACTCGCAAATACTACGTAATACATCAGTTAAACAGCTAGTTTTACTAAATCTGAACCTTCAAAATGTCTCGACTGCATCAATAAATACTCAAAACAATTCAAAATTATTCAAAATCGCACTTACCGCCACCATTTTGCGAAGAAATGCTCTGCCTCCATCGGAAAATGAAGCACGAAAAGGGCGTTCCCGTCGGTTCCGCACTGCGGCGACGCCCATTTTCCCCTACCGTACATAGCGCCCTCTTGTGGGCGTATAGTAACCGATCTCGATTGTCGTCTTATTGAAATTGCTTGTAGGCATGATAGGGAACCCACACACAAAAAATGGTACTTTTGTCCAGCAGGTAAATATTGTTCCCTTATCTGACCACACTAGATGGTGCAATATCAAGCCCAACATGTAACTGAAGCCCAACAATATCAAGCTTTTGGCTCGATGCCAAAAAAAATAAGCAACTTCGCGTCTTTGTATAAAGTTCACGTTGCACAATAGTCATGCACAATAAATAGTCACTGCGAAGGACATTTGTTAAATCGCTAGGTGCTTTCCTAGATACGGGGAGTGTTCCTCATGGTCTATGATGCTATACTATAATATAATGTACTGTACTGTTGAATACTGCATGGATTGCATCATCGGATGCACCAGATTGTTTAGCACAAGACTTAAAGATCAAATTGCCTGTTTGCTCAGTCATCTTGGTCATGTTCTTCTTTGATTTCAATTTCTGCGCATTTGGCATCGATGCTTCAGCCACCATAACCTGATTGGGAATTCCTTATTTGCTTTATTGTTATTTTTAATGAGGTTGTTTGTTCATGTTTTTGCAAGGGTTCTATTGGTTGATTTGTGCTTTCAGTGATGGAAGAGAAAGTTATTCCAGTTCGTGTGGCCATCCGTTGCCGGCCTCTTGTTCCTCGAGAGTTGGCTGAAGGATGCAAGACGTGCATATCCTTTGTACCTGGGGAGCCGCAGGTAAATGCATATTTTGCGATGGCTCGTCATCGACTTCACTCTAGTTCTTCATTTGTCCTTTAAATGAGATCAAACATTAGTGGGATGCTGTAATGTGGGCAGAGGCATATCAATTGATGCATTTGCATCTAATTATATTTCCTAGTTGTTGAAGTGTCCTCGTATTGAAATATAATTTGGTGTTGATAATCTCCCGATATGTATTCTTCTGTTCTCTCCAGATTATTGTTGGTACGGAGAAGGCGTTCACATTTGATTACACGTTTGACCCTGCAACTGAGCAGGAAGAGGTGTTCAATGCTACTGTTGCTCCTCTGCTTTGTGGTATTTTCGATGGTAATTGTTTTCCTCTTTTCTTTTTGTAAACTCATTTATTTATAAAGGTCAAAAGTCGAGGCTGTATAAATCAATTTTCATTTTGTATGGTTAAAAAAAACTGTTTTCGTTATTTTGAGCATACAGAAGCAGACTGCTGAATACAAATGGATGTGGATGAGCTTTGCTTTTTTACATACTTCCTAGTTTGTTCCTCTTTTTGCAAAGAGTAGGTGATCTATCGATGCACCATGACCAAATTGCGAAATTCCTGCCCTAACTACCACTGAAGGCAATGGTTACCCACCCTGTATAATCCTTGCCAAGAAACTATTCTGGCATCATTGATGCTGTTTAACAGTGTATGGTACATCTCAAAGAATACATTTCAGTGTTTTCTGAACATGCAACTACAGAGTGATTGAATATGATCTTGATTGTCCCAAGTCAGAAACGAGTATAATTTTGGTTTTGTTAAACCCATCCTTAAGATATTTTATTTTGTTGACAGCATTGCACTTTGAGTGCTGATAGAGCTCTGAGAAGAAGGCCTAACCAGGAAAAGGGAATTGATAAATCAAATATTTGATTTCATTGACTTGATAAATTGATTGATAAATCATTGACTCAAGAAAATGTATTGTTGCTGAAGTTTTGAGAATTTTTTTTTTTTTTTAGGTTACAATGCCACAGTCCTGGCATATGGTCAAACTGGCTCAGGTAAAACATTCACCATGGGGGGAACTTACACAACCAATCAGGATGATTATGAAGTTGGAGTTATTCCCCGGGTCATACACCATCTCTTTGATGGTATATCTCAAAGATCCGAGATCGAATTTGTGCTCAAAGTTTCCTACCTCGAGGTAACTGAAAATGTTGAGATTGTTTTGTGGGTGTGAAATTTTGTTTTCTGTGACTTTGCAACTTGAGATTTCCTTTTTATTTTATCGATTTATTTTGCAGGTTTACAATGAAGAGATCATCGATTTGCTCCACAACTCAAAAGAACATCAAGTGTTGAGCATCAGAGAAAATGCCAAAGAGGGCCTAAAGGCAAGTGTGGATTTGGATTTCTGAAATGAGATGTTTTTATGCCTGCAGTGTGTCACGATGGCTGTTTCTTCGACTATTTAAAATTGTAATAACGTCCCCAGGTAGCCGGTTTGACAGAGCAAATTGTTTGCACTGCTGAGGAGATGGTGAGATGCTTGGAGCTGGGGAATTCAGCTCGAACTGTGCGTTCAACGGCGATTAATGCACAGTCATCCCGCTCGCATGCAATATTCACAATCTCCATGGAACAAAAGCGTGCAGAACAACGGTGAGGGGCAATGTCGGAACATTTTGTCATGTGACTGAGGAAAGGTAAAAGGCATTACCCCAAATGGCTACTATAATGACTGACATGTCGTTAACCTGTTGTACCTTTCCCTTCCTTTCAAACCTTATTGGGCATGAATGTGACAGCTGCTGTTGTTGCAAGTTTCATTTGGTAGACGTCGCTGGGTCAGAATGTCAAAAGAAGACTAAAACTGAGGGTGTTCGTCTCAAAGAGGGAATCAACATCAACCGTGGTCTTCTTGCCTTGGGAAATGTTATCAGTGCCCTTGGAGAGGATTCGGGAAGGAAGGGCCACATTCCTTACCGTGACTCAAAGCTCACGCGCCTGTTGCAAGGTGATGGCCGATTGGACCCACATTATGCAGTCTCATTATACCAACTCTGTTTTCTCACTGGTTGCACTTCACCCACAGATTCCCTTGGTGGCAACAGTCACACATTGATGGTGGCATGTATCAGTCCAGCTGATGCCCACCTTGAGGAAACTGTGAACACTCTTCGCTTTGCAGACCGTGCACGCAAGATAAAAAACAAGCCAATTGTGAAACGTGATCCTCAGGCTGCGGAGATGCTGGCCCTGAAACAGCAAGTGAGGGCTTCTTCTTCTCTTCTGTAGATGGTGGAATTAATTTTTCTTAACTATATTACCAATGCTTGAGCAAAGCATTGTATCCTACAAGGATATGAAAGCTTGGTACCTTCTGTAAACTTAAAATTGAATGTGGAAAACCATGTCTTACCTCCTCCCCTTCCTCCCCCTCAACCCCCTCCCAATTATATATATATATATATATATATATATATATATATATATATATATATATATTTGTACTACATGCAGGTACAGCAGCTAAGTGTACAACTTTTGCAAGCGACAGGTGGAAGGGCACCGGAGCAGCTCAGGTACGCTTTTTTTTTTTGCATTGCTTTATTACACATGGTAGTTACATGCTTAACTTGAAAGGCACTCGGTAGAGCACATACCTCCACCAGGCTGAACAGGTTACGTTTTGTATCTCACTTGGCCAGATCTGGATTCAGACCTGAACTAAAATCTAATCTGTTTGTTCTTTTCTCCGACCCAACTCATCCACCAAGTTTTGTCATAACTCGTCCACAACCTTTTGAGATGTCTTCCTATATATTGTTTTTGGCCCTATCACTCAATGGCAAAGAACCACTTAATTTTTTTTTTTTTCATGTCTGCATTCAGACCTTCGGAAATTTTATCAATTCGTTCTTGTCACACACACAACCGGTTACGTGCAGCCGAGCTAAACCCTGGGTGGGAGTCTGCTACCTGATGGAGCAAATTAATGGGGCTATTATGTTCACGCAAAGCTGAAAAAAATGAAGGAAAAGACAACCGGGAAGATTTGAAGCAGTTTACTAAATCGGTTTTTGGCAATTATCTTAAAAACCATTGACTTTTGGATATGAAAATGTATTACTGACCCCCCATAATGTGGCCATTGCGCAAATTTTGAGTGGTCGGGCAACCTCCTAGGTCCAACGGTTCTGTAGATACAGTCACGGCAAAAAAGGGGGCGTGGCCCAAAAAGGGGTGTGGCCATTTCAGCTATTTTGCCGTCAGTGGCAAATGTGTTACCAACCAAATATTGTTCCTGGACCTTCAATTAGTGGATTCCTGAAGAGTTTAGGTCTGTACAATAAAGTGCATACTCAACCACCATGAGCTACTCTAGTATAGCTACTGAGTGATTAAATAAGGACTTTCTTATTGTATATTTTCTAAATATTAAATCATAAATGTCCCTGCAATGGCATTATAAAACGTCGCTGCAACGTTTACGCATTGTTATGATTGCTTGGTGCCGAAGAGTCTGAAGCAGCACATTCTTCTCATTAAAGGATTTGTAAATGCAGATCTGCTCCCAGCAGGGAGCACCCGCATCCCAATATTTCACTTGACCAATCACATTGTATCCCCCGATCCTTGCGCCCTCCCACCCAAACTTTTACCCAACCAATCCGACTGCTCTGCTCCCCTCTCTTCGCTCCTCCCCCCTCCTCTTGCTCCTCCCACTTGAAATGTTTTAAAAATCAGAACGAATGACCAAATAACCAGGATTATCACTGGGTGTGTAGGATGTTGGTTTGCTGTACTTAGAATTCTGTATGTTTACACTGTATGTTGACTGTATACTGTGCATGCTACTGTATCCTTATGATGTTTCCTTTGATGTACATCTCTATACGTACCAGGATTTTCACTTGGGACCTTCTGTGAATCTTGAAATGTAATTTGTGAATTGTATTATGGTTTGATAAAGGTTATTGTTTGCTTGTTGTTATTTCCTTTTAGACAGAAAGTGTTATCCTCCTCGGGAATTAAATTTGTGACTTTCTTCTGACAAGTTGATGGACATTGAATTTCTTGGTTCATATATTACATACTATGGTAGGGAAAATATCCACGACAGCCGCCATATTTGTTTTAACACAAAAGCCTTAACCACTGAAAACACGTCCTGGTGAGAGTCTGCAATCTCTGATTTTTTTTTTCATTTTTTTTTTTCTAGTTTTGTTACCCCAAATGGCCGATTTAGAATAGGTACACCGTATCCCTGCGTATCGTAAGAGGCGACCAAGGGTTGGCGTCAGGAAGGGCATCCGGCCATAAAAACATTGCCTCAAACAGGGAACCATGATTGTCATGGGGCCCGCAAGGCTAACTCCCGCTCTAGCGGGGAAAAATGGCCTTAAAACGATCATTCATTCATATATAAAAATTTTCTCTCTATCTCCACTTCTTCTGGTTCTGGAACTGAACCGTAATCTCCATTTCCGTGTTAATGTATTAATTTGTTGCTGGCATTGTTTGTGTGGAAATGTAGTCATGGAAATGAAGAGCGAGAGCAACAGCTCACTGAGCGCAATGTCGACCTACAAAAGCATGTTGATCGCCTGGAACGCCAAAATTCTCAACTGAGCGAGCAAGTTGTGTTGGTACGTCAACAAAAAAGCCAAGGCATGGCTGGTTGTTGTGCAGCTTCATACCTCCACATTGTTGTGGAATACTGATTCACCCTTGAATGAGTCTTCACCCATAACGGCCTTTACCACTTTTCAATAACATTGATTGTGGTTTTTTGGGGGGGTTTTTTTTCTTCTTCTTCTTCTTCCCCTCCCCCTCCAATTGTGTATATATGTGTATATATATAATATATACACACACACACACACTTTTTTTTCTTTTTTTTTCCCCCTCCAATTAAACATTTTCTTTGTAATCTACTTTTAGCTGGAGATGCAGAAAGAGAAAGTTCAGAAATCTATCGAGGATGTGAAACAGCATGAAGGGTATGTCATCCATCAACCTGCATACTTACACATTAATCGTGTTGCGTTTTTGTTTCATTTTTTTTTCTTCCCCTCTCCACCCCCAATTAGTACTGTAGATTCATCAATTCATCAATTAGTACTGTAGATTCAGCCTGGTGTTGGCTTAGCGGCTAGGGTGCCAGCTTAGGATCCTGGGTTTGAATCCCGGTCGATTGCTGAATTAACGCCAGGGGGGTTGACTCAGCCTGTCATCCTTCCGAGGTCGGCTAATTGAGTACCAGTTCACATAACTTAACTTTGCATGAGCGCCATCTTGTGGCATTAAACATATAACCCTGACATTCACTTAACATTGGATGAGCGCCCTGTTGTGGCATTAAACATGAAGTGATGCGAGTTGACAAAGTGGAAGTTGCAAGGCGGCCATCTTGGATTTTGACGTGGCGACCCAATTTACAATAGCGTTCTTCCTTATGCCGAGATGCACCCACACACCAAATCAGAAGTTGGTACTTCGCTTATTTTTCAAGATATTCATCTCAACGTTCAGTGGAACACACCTGGACGACACCTGGATTCACCTGGACGACAATCTTGCGCATGTGCAAATGCGCTGTTATGGTGTTGATGTGATGCTCTCAAAGACTGGCGCATGCGCAAATGGACGCGCTGGATTGCAAGGTCACGTGTGGACATGTACGTCATATGTGGATGGAACACAGCCGGTTCTCAATCTTGCGCATGCGAAAATGCGCTGTTATGGTGTTGATGTGCTCTGAAAGACTTTGGCGCATGCGCAAATGGATGCGCTGGATTGCAAGGTCACGTGTGGTCATGTACGTCATATGCACAATCTTCTTTAGCATCCCTTCGAAGGACCGCAGCATTTGTTCCATTTGTTGGCACGCGCGTCGGTGGGCACCCGGTTTTGCACACGTGGGCATGTGTTAAGTGTCTTTTTCGATACATGTCCGGGGCCTGTCACCCCCATTACCACTCCCCCCAGGAGTTATTTCAGGCCCTTTCCTGGGCCCCAAACACACCAAACACATGTTCTGTGTCTGACATGTTGGGTGTCGTGTCTTCTGGACCAAGTACTGAGGTGAAATATTGTTTGTTTACTTGTCATTTTTGCATTTAACTAGTGTAGTCTTGTGTGCATTCTGGGAATAGCCTGAGAAGCACATGTTTTGGTTTTCTTTGGTAGGAGGGTTTTTTTTTTTTTTTTTTTTTTTTTTTTTTTGGTGTGTTTCTATATTGATGATTGATAAATCTTGTTTCCATGCAAAATGTTCCTTAACTCGAATAATTGACCCACTGTGTAACAAAGCAGGTATGGTTAGTGCGATTAGCACCAAATACCAGTAGTGCAATTAGCACCACGACGGATTCACAGTAGAAAGTGACTTTAAAATATTTGCATTTAAAGATTGCACTGTTATAGTACCGCACAGTTACGCTATCGGATGCTATAATTGAATTACTATCAATCCAATTGGACAGCTGGGTTTTTGTCTGCTGAGTAGTTGGAACTGTGAGTTAGGTACCTGGCTGTGCTGTTTGTTGCAGGTGTGGTGTGGACATCAGTGCAACATTGAGTATTCCCTTTCAGTGCATTTGCAGAGTCGTTGGATGTGCTTGCAAATGGAGGAATTGAGTTAAGAAAACCGTTTGAACTTCTGCAGAACCTTCAGAGCAAGATCACTGAGCTGGAGGTATTCTGGAGTAACAAGTGTTCTTAAAAAAACCAAAAAAACAACAACTTTTGTTCGTTTTTTGTTAAAAAAAAAACAAAATTGTTATTTAATTTACTTTTTGTTTTGTGCAGGTGCTTTTTCTGCTTTGTGGGAATTCTCACGTTTTATGTTTTATTTCTGCTGTAGGGTTCAGGTGAAGTTGCGGAGCCTTTCTCGGTGCAATATGACGAGCGACAGGTAAAGTTGTCTCTAGAGCTGCTGCAATTGGACCAAACACTGGCCATGAAGAAAGAGCTGGCTCGCCATGTCACGCTAGTTGACACGACCGTGCTTGCAGATAATGGCAGTTACCAGGTAAATGGAAATGCATTGTGTGATGGGTTTTTATTTTTTTGGGGTTTTAATTTTTGTTTTTTTTCCTTTGGATTATTGGGCATTGAGGTTTAAAAATAAATTAATTAATGTGTACCATTTTTACCTCTTTCATCAGGATAATCTTTTGTAACTAGAAAAAAAAGTTCAAAACCTTGAGCGTGAGAAAGAGGAGCAACATGCTGCGGCCAAGAAAGAAGCCATCCATGCCAAGTATGAATTGTTAATGTACCCTGATCCTTATCCATATTGGATTAAATATCAAGTCTGCAGGTTTTGGAAAGGCAACATTGTCAACATTGCCATATGGCCCAAAAGTTATTCTCGTATGGGAGAATAAAAAATAAAAAAATTCTTCATAATGTGTCACTGCCATTTTCATTCAAGGATCAGTGAGAAGCGTCGGAAAAGGCTGCAGGACCTCGCAAGTGAAATGGCGTCGCTGAAGAAGAAAATTGTTGAGCAAACTAAGCTCCTCGACCACAAGCAGAGAACTGACAAAACGGTCTCCCAACTCAATGATGAGATCCAGGTAATGGGTTGCACTGTAGTTTGAGAAATTGATTTATCTTGGCCAGGCCAGTGGTTGATGTTTCCCCATCTTCAGGTGCACCTGAACCAACGTGTACATCTCATCAAGAGTATCAAAGATGATTCAACCAAGTTCCGTCAGTGGTGTGTACAAAAGAACCGTGAGGTTCAACAGCTCAAGCAGAAGGTCAGCTTGTGCAATGAGACTTCTGAAGCATAGACCAGAAGTTTGGTTGGCTATCTTGTTTTGATTGTGAATGAAGCTTGTTTTGATTGTGAAAAAAAAAAAAATTAATAATAATAATAATAAGTCAAAAATAAAGAAACTAAATAATTCATTTATCAATCAATAAATAATTAATCGATTAATTGCTTAATCAATAAATCAAAAATAGCCTTTCCTGCGAAATAAAAAAAAAAATTCTTTCTTTTTTGTATACAAATACATTAAACATTAATCATACAAAAGTCAAACCGACACACAAAACACAAAAAACAAGGGGAGCGGCAGACAAGAGGGGGAAGGACACAAACACAACATTTGAGAGCAGGGACATCGGGAGGACTTGGGGGGGGGGGAGGTGGGAGAGGTATAAAACATATGAACACTGCAAGGACTCTGGGGTGAATTACCGGGGTTAGAAAAGATCAAGGTTTTCGATGGGGGAAGATAGATGGTGGTGAACAGCTGTTTTAAAGACCTGGAGGGAGGAGTGGGATTGAAGGGAGTGGGGGAGTTTGTTCCAGAGGCGGGAGAAAAGGGGAATGAAAGAGTGAAGGTGAGCAGAGAGACTCGACTTTGGCAGTTTAACCATAAGAGGGTTGCAGGCAGATCTTGTGCGACCTGAAGGAATATTGGGGGGACAGAGCTGGGGGAGCAAGGCTGGAGAGGAGTCGGTGGAAGACAGAAAGACCACCAACCTGCCTGCGGTGAGTGAGTGAAAGGCCCTTGGAGTTGACTTCATCGCAGGAGATTCCAATGATTCTGAAAGCTTTGGCCTCCACACCTTGCTCGGCTTCACGCTGTTAGGCAGGAGCACCAGCCCAGAGGGGGGGGAACAGTATTCCATTGAGCTGCGGATGAAAGCCTTATATGTGGTGAGGAGCTCAGGTGTGCCAAGGAATGACTGCGCACGACGGAGGATGCCCAGTCGGCGACTGGCTTTGGAGGCCAGCTTGGAAATGTGGTTTTCCCAAGAAAGATCATGGGATGTCCAAATCATTGGATCTTGGTCATTGGCATTGGCACTTGGTCGTTGGCATGTCCAAATATCAGCTTCCTAACTCAAAAGGTGCCTGACATTTAAGACTAAGGATTTAAAGGATTAAAATTTAAAGGATTTAAATTATTTAAAGGATTTAAATATTATAATAATTTAATTATTATTATTAAATTATTAAATTAAAAATCAAAATTATTAAATTTAAATTAAATTATTTAATTTCAAGGATTTTAAGGATTTTAAAGGATTAAAATTTAAAAATTAAATAATTAAAATTTAAAGGATTTAAAGGATGAGGAGACTAAAGAAATGTATCAGTACTTAATCGATAATAATTAAGTAATTCATCAATTAGTTGATTATTCAAAAAACAACAAAATCCCGTTTTTGACAAAGTACTGACTATTGTGCCGAAATTTCAGCTTCCCAGCTCGAAGGATGGCTGAGATATCGCCCGGACAAACAAACAAGAAAACAAGAAAACAAACAACCAGAGTGAAAATTGAGTATTCCCTTTCAGCGTGCGTCATTGCCGAGCCCCCTTCGGTGTCCGGCAATGACGTTATACAAAGCGCCTGGAGATGGCATAGGAAAGGAGTGGTGTACAAAAGCTCGAGGGAGATGAGCTAGTCCAAGATAGCCAATGAAAGGTTTCTGTTGGATATATGTCATCTTAGGATGCAGTGGTTTTTTTCAAAGGGAGAGATCCAAGCAATATTGTGGAGTAGGCCTCTATTTTTGGGCCATATAGAAAGGGCCTGCCATTCTTGCATCACCCAACCAAGGAAAACTCCTCCTTGTTCGTCTTTATTTTAATTTTTATTTTTATTTTCCTTTAAAAATAATAATAAAGTAAACCGATGTACACTTTTTAGGAGAGAAAGCACCAGTTTGAGGTGCTGAGGATGGAGAGGGGCTATGAAAAGCAGATGGCCGTTCTTCGACGCAAAACTGAAGAGGTGAGCCCTTGGTCTTTAGCGGCCAAAGGGCTGCAGGAATTTTGACCAAGCCTAAATTGCCCTTCCTTGGGTGAGCCCCCCCTTGTGTGTCATTCTCTTATCTAGGCAGCTCGCCGGTTGAGAGATGCACTGCAGCGGCAGAAGGAAGCTGGGGAGCAACGCAAGGGACAGCAGCAGAAGGGCAAGGAAGGAATGGCTGCTTGGATCAAGGTCTTCATCTTCTGATGACCAGAATTTTTGATTAACATTATGTATCTTGAGGGGAGGGAGGAATTGCAAGAGTCATTACATGAATCATTTAATAATCTTGGGTGTACTGTATGTGGATCCAAATACCTCTATAACCATTCTCATGAGATAGAAAGCTTGTAGTTGGTGCTAGCTTCATGTTTTAATGCCAAGGTTGAGGGTTTGGTATGCTGGCATTTCAAAAACCTGGGGTTTTTTTTTTCATGCTGATTGCTTTGACCTCAGGGCTTGTTGACCATTGAGGTAGAGGTCTTGGTAAGCATGGAGGAGGTAAGATGTCACCTCAATAACCTTTTGGATGACCACATGCTTGCCCGGGATTTGGCACAGCTGCAGCGCAACAAGGAGGACATTTCCCAGCCTATTAAAAAATCTCGGGTAAGGTCATGTGATCAAGTGAATTAAAAAATTAAGTTTTAACCAAGTCATTTGTCACTCCTGGGTTCCATTCTAACCTCTGTCTATTTGTCATCTGTAGCGAAGAACGTTCGGCAGCAGGGAACGCGAACAAGATTGTGACATTGACGAGCAGATCAAAAGTTTGGAAACTGAGATGGAACTGAGGTACATATTTTACTGTCTACGAATCAAGAATTTCAATCAGTGCATCCTGCCAGTTTTTCATATAATTTATCCAACCAGTGATTCTCAATGCAAGGTTTTTTTTTTTTTGTCCCCCGTCGCACTGCGGAGCGAAAGAGGACTATGGTTTTCCCCTCCGTGCATGCGTAAGCGAAGGACCGAATTCTAATTTGGTGTGTGGGTGCAACCCACGTCAAAATCCAAGATGGCCACCGCCATGTATGTCTGACGCCATGTATGTCTGAACCTTGAGCTTAATATCTTGAAAAATAAGCGAAGTACCAACTTCTAATCTGGTGTGTGGGTGTATCTAGGCATAAGGAAGAACACTTGAAAATTGGGTCGCCACGTCAAAATCCAAGATGGCCGCCTTGCATCTTCCACTTTGTCAACTCGCATCACTTCAACGACGGGGGACCTAGGCGTAATGCTTGTTTTTTTTTTGTTGTTTTTTTGCCAAGTTTATTTTAAAACTTCCTCCACAGGTCTGCACAGATTGCTGACATGCAACAAAAGCTGGCTGATGTGGATGGTGATGAGCGTGTGCCATTTTGGGATGGCTTCAGCTTGATTGAGGCTAAGTCTGCCCTCAAGTGGCTTATGAAGGAGGTATGAGAGCCTTTTCTCTGTGTCGGGAAGATCCCTCTCCTTTATTTAAAAGAATAAAAATTATTCTCCTTGCTTATTATTATTATTTTTATTATCCTTATTATTATTATTTTTTTCTCCAGATGAATAAGGAATGGTACACTCCACTAATTTTTGTGGGTGGTGTGTATATTTGATGTTTCACTCCAGGTGGTTGCCACACGGGTGCGGTGTGGGGTTAAGGAAAGAGAAGTGGTTGAGTTCACCAAGCAGGTGTCACAGGAGCGACAGCGAGCAAGCGAGGCCGCAGGTATTGCATGCGAGGCTCAAGAACATCAAGATCAGGTATTGCATGTCAGGTGGTGGATGGTAAATTCTGGCTCTGGACTCTGGTGTTCAACTTTGATATTATGCTATTGAAGCAATGTTAACCACCTTCAAGCACCTCCCTTTTTCCGACAGATGATCCTGATAAATCAGCGACAACAAGAAGCAGAAGACAAGGTAACTTCTGCCTTTCAGAATTTGTGGCTGAGAACTTTTTATTTCTGGGTGTATAAAAGGCAGATGCACTTTTGTTCCAAAAAAGATGTTACTTTGCCAAGCCTAAAATCCAAGGCATCTTCTGCACAATAGATTATGCAAAAATGGTGGAACTTTTATAATACAGGTACTTCCAACTCTTCCCTTTCTATATAAACAACGATGTAGAATAACTAGTGGTTACGTCCATATCTTCAAGTTAAATGGCAAAGGTGGTTGGCTGTTTTTTATTTTATTTTTTTGGAAATTTGACCTACCAGATTGCATGAACTGTGCCAACAATTTTTGTGCCACATTTGGAGATGGGATGAGCAGTGGGGTGGTCGACCCAACTCCACTCATGCCAAATGAGTCTGTTCATGATCAAATACTTTCAAAACCAAAGGAACAGCATGTTTCCATCAAATTCCAATATTTTCACTTGCTTAATTGGCTGTTTTGCTGTCCCAGCCATGTCTGCATACTGCTGGGGTGGGCTTGGGGTGAGGGGGTAAAGATTGTCATGCAAACTGTCATTACTTGTGATTGCCACATACAAGTGAGTTTCCAAATTTTGTTTATGTTAATCCTCAAGCATTTAAAAAGACGTGGCAGAGGAACAACCATAGGTTGTCTATTATTGCATAGGCTTGATGGGCCTAATGGCCTCCTGCATGGAATGAAGTTCCTTATAAGGGAACTCTTATTGTTTTGCTTCAATGTCGATTTGTGTTTTTGTCGATTTACAGCTTGTATGGTCGAATTCACTTTGTTTTTCTTTGTTTCTGGGTTTTTCAGCAGAAAGCTTTGAATGTCTCTGATGAGCAAAAAACCCCTCCAAAGGTTAGGCCTTCATAAATTCCCAAGTAATCTTTTACCTGTCTCTTCCTTTGAGGTTGAAAGTTGACCATTGTCTTTGGTATATCTCTTGTGTTGTGGTGCATTTAAGTTGCAAATGTGATTTATTCTTGGTGTGTGTAATGCAAGTTGGTCATGTCTGATGGGAAATACAGTTTGTTTGAAATAAATCACAAATATCAGAAGAAAGTTTTTAAAATTTAGAACTATTCTCACTCAGAGTTAAACATCACCGTAATATTATGCGGTTGCTTCAACGTTTTCAGTTGCAATGTCTTCAACATCTGTTTTGGAAAATATCAGTTAATGTGTTCGTTTTAATGCTGCCTCTTGCCTGTAACCCGGTTTGTAAACGAGACTCTTGAAATCGTATGGATGATTTGCATTCAAACGCACAATCGAAATATGAAGATAACTGATGAAATTAACAAATAATGCTGAAGCTGTCCATTTGTTTTCCTTTCATAACCTCAACGATGATGCAGGAACAACGGACAGGTGACCAAAATAGTGACCAGAGCCCCAGAGGTGAACAGCCGCAGGATGGTGTTGAGGTTCCCCCAGAAACGTCTTTCTTCTCCATTCCTGACATCGCTCCTTCACCAAATAAAAGGTAACATCCCTTTGCAAGTCATTGGGTTCATTACGTAATTTTTTTTTATGGCAGGGTTATCCAGTGTTTTGCTGGGGGGGGGGGGGGGTGGGGTGTGGAGGGGGTTGGGGTGAGAGGGTGGCAGGACAGCCAGCAGAGAGGGGACAGGGGAAAAACTGAAAAGGGGTAGGAGAACCGATGGGGTTTGGGGGGGGGGGGCGAAGGGAGGAGGGGGAAAGAGTCCGTAAGGCGTGGTTGCAGGAAGAGACGGGGTTAAATTTGGGTTTATATAAAATGGTGAGTTGAGGCAATGCTGGTGTGTAAAGGAGTCTTTGTGGTTTTCATGGGTCTTGAGGATCTTTGGGGTCCAAATGGTCTTTGGAGTGTTCAGGGTTTTCAAGGGTCTTGATCTCCCAAGCATATCCTGCAGCATGGAAAGATTATTCTCCCAAGCATGTAAAGAGGGGTCTTCATAGGCTAAAGTGGTGGACAAAATACTCTTTTGACAATCCCCTGGTCGGATTTGGAACCCAGACAGGATTAGTTTTATTTATTTCGATTTTGAGAAGTATTTGTTTTATCGGGGTGAGATGTTTTCACTTTCGAATAACTTCCTGAGCCCAATGTTTTTTCAAATTAGCACGATATCATGCTGACGTGCCATCTATTGACTCACGAGAAGCTGCTGAGGGCATTTCTCCGGTTGTTGTATTTTGCCATTTTCAGAGTGATTGATAGATTAGGACCTGGGATAGCGGCACTTGAGCATGCACCCATTGTTAAGCCCAAAGCTCCCAGTCTCACTCACCTGCACCCTTGTACGATAGAGTATCCATTGTTTCCACCATTCATCCTACACCACCTTTAATTTTGTGCAACAGTTGGGCAAGTTATCTCATCAGTGTCGAGAAAAGTGTGAAAATATCAGACCACTTGACCATATTCACGAGGGCAGTTGACCGTGTCTTGTTTTCTGGGTGGCTTCCCATTCTTTCAGACGTGCAAGTGCAAATTGCTGAAAGAATGTGACGTTGATGTTGACATGTTTCATGATGTAATTTGCCATGATAGTTTTATAAATGCTTGCTGTAATAATGACCTGCTCTAATTTTTATTCGTGAAACATTTAGGCCATGGGCCAGACATGGTCCTCGTGCACCCCCCCCCCCCCCCACAACTCTACCACCCCATATACTTTTGAAGCACTCGGGTCCCCTCAACATGAAATCAACTGGTAACAGTAAATAAACTGGTTCTTACTATTCATTTTTCACACATATTTGATGGTACCCTTAAAATATATCTTTTCCGTGTCGTTATGTTCCCCGAGATGGCTGAAAGTGGTCTGAGTTATACAAGTTATATATCATCTGAAAGGTAATTATCTGCTGGTCATTATAAATGGCATATATTTTAAATTTAGTGTTACCATTGGCCTCAAAAATCAAGTCGAACAGCTATACCCCATGTTTCGCTGTGTCAAACTAACACTTCAAATCCAGCCGCACTAGAATTGATTCACATTAATAACAAATGTCTGGACATTCTTCATAAAAATACCTTTCATTTGATACCAAATGTGTATTTTTGTCAATAAAAATCTATCAGATATGACACTTCAAACAGAATGCAGGTGTGCCGACAATCGCGATAACTGCACGAAATGATCGCGTTGATAGACATTGTCAGTCATGGAAGGTGCTTTAATTGGAAAGTGAAATATCATTCAATTGCTCATTGTTACTTGACAATATATTATTAAGTCACACTTTACCTCGATTTAGTTACAGGAATACATGCATGTTGCAAATGAAGCAGCTTTGTCAACCACTCGCTACTATTCAGAAATTTACCAGCTAGAACATCAGCTAGAATCTAGCATCAGCGAGAACTAGAAGAAGTTCACAAGAAAGCTTTTAAAGTAGTTTGTGATGTTGTAGATAAGGAGGTGTTACATAGCCACAAGGTTGTGAAACTATCAGACTTGAGAGCATTGTATGTTGCTCAGCTAGAAAGCAGCAATGTTGTTATACTGTAACAAATAAGGTGTGATTGTGTGTGAATTTAGCAATTCATATTTCATTGTGTTGAAAGTTGGCACAGTGTTACCACATGGATCATCTGAGAAGCATATGCGGCAATTGTCAGCACACCTGCGGTCAGTTTACAGTGTCATATCTGATAGATGTTTACTGGTAAGAAGACATATTTGGTATCAAATGAAAGGTATTTTTATGAAGAATGTCCAGAAAGTTGTTGTTAATGTCAAGTCTACTGTGGCTGGATTGAAGATATAAGTTCGAATATCTTAGTCTGTGTTACGTTGGCACAGCGAAACATGGGGTATAGCTGTTCGACTTGATTTTTGAGGCCAATGGTAACACTAAATCTAAAATATATGCCATTTATAATGACCAGCAGATAATTACCTTTCAGATGATATATAACTTATATAACTCAGACCACTTTCAGCCATCTCAGGGAACATAACGACACGGAAAAGATATATTTTAAGGGTACCATCAAATATGTGTGAAAAATGAATAGTAAGAACCAGTTTATTTACTGTTACCAGTTGATTTCATGTTGAGGGGACCTGAGTGCTTCAAAAATATATGGGGTGGTAGAGTTGTGGGAGGGAGGGGGGGGGGGTGGGTGCACGAGGACCATGTCTGGCCAATGGCCTAATTTGATTTATTATTTTTTCGTGGTTGACATTGAGATGGATCATCTTGAGCCAAAACATCCTCCTGCCTTTTCCAATGTTGCTGCCTGCCATGCTGCTCAAAATTAGCTTTGAATTTCAGGTTTTCCTTCCGATTGTTTTTTTTTACGGCGTAGCCCATAGGGCAAAGCCGTCTAGAATAGTGTTTGTCCATATGTATGTTCCCTCAAACGTATACCAATCAGAGCTGAGGATCTGGTCGCATGACAGGATGATGTGATTACGTCTGATGTCATTATGGTGGTACGGCGGCTGACTCTCCACACTCCGGCATTTTGATTCCAATTTCGCTCATGCCGAACATATCGTCGAACCTGTCATATGTCACAATCGACATGCTCTACCTCTACGTTTTTCATTCAGTGTGAGACACAAACAAACCGATTGTTAAAATGACAGTGAAATAGCGAAAGCATCGGACGTCTCTTCCAACAAAACGGTACGTATATGCCTCATCTTCAGACTGCTTCGGACAAATTAAGCACAGGTTTCTTAATGCAGTAGTGTATCGTTCCACTTGTATCATTTTTGTAATAGTAATAATAATAATATAGTAAATATGACCATAACACTTTAATCCCAATGTCGTGAATACAAATTAATGGATTGAAGCAGTGTTTGGTTCATGAATCAAAAATAAGCGGTTTGCGGTACTAACAACTGTGGAAGTAAGGAATTTGCCTCGGTTTTTTTGATGGCATGTTATTAACCCAATCCTTGTGCGGTATATACACACCGGTGTGTACCCCGGTTTAGAATAGGTACACCGTATCCCTGCGTGTCGTAAGAGGCGACAAACGGTTGGCGTCAGGAAGGGCATCCGGCCATAAAAACATTGCCTCAAAAATAGAACCATGACAATGTCATGGGGACCGCAAGGCTAACCCCCGCTCTTGCAGGGAAAATGGCCTTAAAATGCCGGTTGTTGTATTGTTGTGGGGTATATAGATTACAGTAGATCTTCCCTCAGTTCTGTAAGTAAAACATACCTCAGATGTCGGGATTCCTCCAAATTTCTTTGTTTAATGTTATAAACAGCATTAGCGACTGTTTAAAAAGCTAATTATGTGTGTTCGTGGTTTATATTTTACAAGCCCGGCTACGCCGCTGTTGGACTTTTGGTCTTGTTTTTCATTATTTTCTGAAATTATTATTTTATTTTTATAATTTTTTTTAAATTCTTTTTTTTTTTGCCATAAATGTCTCCCTTCCAGGTATTGACTGGAATGCCAAAAGACTGTGCGAGCAAGCTGTTCAATCACCAGGGGATATTGCTGGAAAGAGAACCAAAACGGAGTCTGCACACACAAACCCGTCCCATCTGCCACTGGCATCTTCTCCAAATGCATGCTTGATGACTTTTTCTGAAAAACAAAAATTGTCGAAACGGCAACCAAACAGCTTTCTGATATTACACTTTAGCTTAAAATATGTTCTTTGATGCTTGAAAGTAGCTTAAGGTGATGCTGTAAACAAACCACCTTTAGAGGCCATTTTTCCCCACAAAGCGGGGGTTGGCCTTTTTCTGGTACCATGGTTGTTGTTGTTTTTGGGTCCCCTTTTTGAAGCAATGTTTTGCGGCCGGATGCCCTTCCTGCCGCCAACCCTTTTTGTCGCCTTTTACGACAAACAGGGAATTACCAGTGAACTGGTACTCAATTTGCCGACCTCGGAAGGATGACAGGCTGAGTCAACCCCCCTTGCGTTAATTCAGCGATCGACCGGGATTCGAACCCAGGATCTAGGATCCTAAGCCGGCACCCTAGCCGCTAAGCCAACACCAGGGTTTACGTGATGCTGTGAATACCTTTAATTACCCTGAAGCTAATTGTCGGTGTTTGTCTTCTGTGTTTTAATTGCACCGTTTTAAATTGCTGTATCAATTTTTTGGTAATAGATATTGACTTTTTTTTTCCGATAATTTTTTTTCCCCCCAATATGTTTGAGGTGGCCACATGGTGTATCACTCTGTTAAACATGCCACCAATAGCTCTTTATATCAGTCTTGACTTCAGCCATGTACAGAAGGCACTGTGACAATTTTTACGATGTAGTTCTTGGGGCAATGCCGTCTCAGCATTTATCTGTCTGTCCAGTGTATATGTCCCTTCTGCCGGAATTTTGCTGGGTTTAGGCTACCAGTGAGCTTCCCACTGGGAGCCTATTCTTGTAAGGATTATTCTCACACAATTTGTGAAGACTATTCCGAGAAAACCGTTACAGCTAGCTATACGAAACTAACTCATTTATACATGCCAATGTAACTTGGTGCATCATGAATTTTGACTTGCATTGGCCGCCATTGCTTATGATTAATGAAATGAATGAATGATCGTTTTTTTTTTTTTTTTTTTTTTTTTTTTTTTGTTGTTGTTGTATACAAGATCGAGGCTCGTGAAAGAGCGAACATTAATCACACAGAAAGACAAACAGACACACAAAACAAGTAACATCGGGAGCGGTAGACAAGATGGGGAGAGAGGGGGAAGGACACAAACACAACATTTGAGAGCAGGGACCGAGAGACATGGAGACATCGAGAGAACTGTGGGAGGGAGAGGGCTTTGGGGGGAAGGCATGGGAAGGGGGGGTGGGTGGGAGAGGTATAAAACATATGGACACTGCCAAGACTTCCAGGAAAGAAGTTGGAATTTCAAACAAGGTGGATCTGGGGTGAATTAGTGGGGGTAGAAAAGATCAAGGTTTTGGATGGGGGAAGATAAGAGATGGTGGTGAACAGCTGTTTTGAAGACCTGGAGGGAGGAGTGTGATTGAAGTGAGTGTGGGAGTTTGTTCCAGAGGCGGGAGAAAAGAGGAATGAAAGAGTGAAGGTGAGCAGAGAGCCGAGATTTCGGCAGTTTAACCATCAGAGGGTGGCTGGCAGATCTTGTGCGACCTGTAGGAATATTTGGGGGACAGAGCACAGAGAGAGCTGGGGGAGCAAGGCCGGAGAGGAGTCGGTAGAAGACAGAAAGACCACCGACCTGCCTGCGGTGAGTGAGTGAAAGGCCCTCAGAGATAGCTTCATCGCGGGAGATTCCAATGATTCTGAAAGCTTTGGATTCAACAGCGTGAAGCCGAGCCAGGTGTGAGGCAGGAGCACCAGCCCATAGGGGAGAACAGTATTCCATTGAGCTGCGGATGAAAGCCTTGTATGTGGTGAGGAGCTCAGGTGTGCCTAGGAAGGACTTCGCACGACGGAGGATGCCCAGTCGGCGACTGGCTTTGGAGGCCAGCTTGGAAATGTGGTTTTCCCAAGAAAGATCATGGCAGATGGTGAGACCCAAAATCTTGAGCGACAGAACTTCTTGGAGAGGATTGTTGAGAAAGTAGATGGGAGGGTTGTCCAGTCGATCTTTTCGGAGAGACATAGTAAGAGTGTGAGATTTGTCAGGATTGAAAGACATGTTCCACATGTTTGACCAGTCTGATTTTGTCCAGGTCTTCAGAGAGTGAGGAGGCTGCAGACTGCCGATCTGAGGGAAGAAGAATGGAGCGGCAGAGAGTGGAGTCATCAGCAAAGAGATACAGAGGATTTTCCAGAGAGTCGGAGAGATCATTGATAAAGACCAGAAAAAGCACAGGGCCCAGCACACTGCCTTGGGGAACTCCAGCCTGAACGGGAAGGGGAGATGAGAGAAATCCATTCAGGGCCACACGTTGACTACGACCAGAGAGGAAGTCCGCAAGCCATGCATGGAGATTTCCATGGATACCATAGGAGGAGAGTTTGGTGAGCAGAGCTGGGTGCCAGACCGTATCGAAGGCACGTGATATGTCAAGGGAGACGGCTCTGATTTCCTGTTTGGCATTGAGCACCTCCATCCATTGTTGAGACAGCAGAAGCAGCATGTCCAGAGTAGAGTGACCTGGTCTGAAACCAAATTGATGATCAGAGATCAAGCCATTGGAGAAGAGGAAAGATTTCATATCCGAAGCAATGATGGATTCCATGACTTTGCTGATAATTGGGAGCAGGCTGATTGGTCTGTAGTTGCAAGGATCTGTTTTTGCAGCTTTTTTGTGTAAAGCGGTAATGTTTGCTGATTTCCAGGATGCTGGCAGATGACCTTGAGCAAAAGATAGGGTGAAAAGAACAGAGAGAGGGTGAGATAGAGCGGCAGAGCAGGATTTTAGGACCCGTGGGCTGATGCCATCTGGTCCAGTTGCAGAATCAGAGTCGAGGTTTGACAAAAACTCCTCCACCTTGTCAGGAGAGAAGGTCACAGAGTCCAGGAGCAGTTTGGTTCGACTGGGAAAGGTGGGAACAGAGAGAGATGGGTTTGGGACTAAGGATTTTGAGGCAAACACAGAGTTGAGGCATTCGGCTTTGTCACGTGCGATGTCAACTGTGTGGCCATTTGAGGTAAGGGAGGGGATGGAGGGAGAACAAACACCAGAAACGCATTTGACCAGACGCCACCAGGATTTGGAGGAAGGAGACAGGTTTGAGAGTTCATTCTTGAGTGAGAGATAGTGCTTCCTGGCACTCCTGAGGGTAGACACACACTTGTTCCGAGCTTGGTGGAAGGAACTGAGATTTCCTTCAGTTGGATTAGCCTTCCAAGAGGCAAAGGCAAGTTGTTTCAGGGCAACTGCCTCACCACAAGATTCAGTGTACCATGGACGGGAGGAAGGGTAAGACAACTGAAGGCGAGATGGGATAAATCTGTGCATGAGAGAGATCAGTTTGCTTTGGAAGAATTCCCAGGAAGAATTGATGTCAGAGGCAGTGGAGATGGGAGACCAATCCAGACGATTGATGGCTGCTTGAAGACCGTCCCAGTCGGCCTGAGTGAAATGCTAGACTCGTCGACGCTGAGGAGGCTCTCTGAGAATGGCCAGAGAGATGTCCACTTTGACAAGCACATGATCAGAAGAACCGATTGGAGCAGAAGAAGAGCAGCAGACATTAGCAGGGAAGTTTAAGGCCATTTTTCCCCACTAGAGCAGTTATGTCAAACTTTAAACATATTCTCCAGAACCACTGAATAGATCAACACAATTTTTTTTTTTCAAATATGACAGCCTAGCTGTGGGGATAAATTTGCCAAAAAAAATCGATGTCACGTGGTTTGGCGGCCATATTGGATTTAAAAATCTATTTCTCCGAAACCGCTTCACCGATCGATTATGAAACTTGCAACGCATGTTTACATTCCTATGGGGGAAAATATTTTTAAAGTATGACGTCAGTCATCTACCGTGTGTGTGTGTGTGTGTGTGTGTGTGTGTGTGTGTGTGTGTCCCTTCATAAGGGTCGGTTTTAAAGGCTTTGAGGAGGGATTTGAGGGGGGATTTAATGGGCAATCTATCAACATGACTGTGTCCACCGGTTAAAAGACTTTGAGGACCCAATGGACCCAAAATACCCTGCAGACTGTTGACCCCCAAGGACTTTGAAGATCCAAAATACCAAAGACCCAAAATATCCCAATGGACCCTGAAGACCCTAAAGCCCCAAACAACCCCAAGGACCCAAAATACCCCAAAGACCCTTAAATACCCTGAATACCCCAAAGACCACAAAAACTCTGAAGAATGTTAAAGACCATGAAGACCCAAAAATGCCCCAAATATCGAAAAGACCCTGAAGACAAAGGACCCAAAGAACCTTAAAGAGCTCAAAGACCCAAAAGATCCCTTTTGCTGAAAGGATCAAAGACCCAAAAAACCCCGAAGACCGAAAAGATCGAACACCCAAAATACTCCGTAGACCCTTAAAATCCCCGAAGACCGAAACAATCCAAAAGACTGAAAATACCCCGAAGCTCCTTTAAGATCCTGAGGACCCAGTGGACCCCCAAAGACCCAAAATTACCCCCAAGACTCAATATACCCCGAAGACCCTTAAATACCCCAAAGATCTCGATCGAGGACCCAAAATAACTACGAACTTTAACTAATTTATTAGTTTTCAAGAACTACTGAATGGATCAATATGAAATTTCCTATTTATGATCAACTCCCCATGAGGAAAATGTTTCTGAACTGACCATCAGTCACGTGGTATGGTGGCCATGATGGATTCAATGAAAAAAAAAAAAACATTTGAAAATCTATATCTCCAGAACCGTTTAACCAATGCAAGCCAAAATTTACAGATATGAACGACTCCACAAATGATGAAAATTTATTGAAAATGATATCAGTCACGTAGTATGGCAGCCATTATACCCGGAATCCTATGTGGAAGTATTTTGAGTCGTCCTATATTTATTGCAAATAATTGGAAAACACTTTAATACTGTGGATGAATGTTTTTGTTTTTTTTCTCCCCTGTTCAAATTGTACTTGAGACAATATGGCGAGACAGAATACACACAATCTTTTGTTCTTAACTGAAAACCGTACTGTTTCTTGTCCGAAGGACAAGTTCATAGTTTATAGTGTACAAGAATGCACACTCTGCCATCCTGGTGTCATAAACTCACCCTCCCATTGACTTTTGGGTGCTGGGAAATGACTCCGCATATGGTTCTCATTATTTTAAATATGCTTTCTTATCTCAACTGGTGTTGGCTTAGCGGTTAGGGTGCTGGCTTGGGATCCAAGGATCTTGGGTTCCAATCCCTGTCGATCGCTGAATTAACGCCGGGGGGGGGGGGGGGGGGGTTGACTCAGCCTGTCATCCTTCCGAGGTCGGCAAATTGAGTACCAGCTTGCTGGGATGAATGATCACGGTGTGTACCCCCATTTAGAATAGGTACATCGTATCCCTGCGCATCGTAAGAGCGTGACCAAGGGTTGGCGTCAGGAATGGCATCCGGCCATAAAAACATTGCCTCAAACAGGGAACCATGATTGTCATGGGGTCTGCAAGGCTAACCCCTGCTCTCGTGGGGAAAATGGCCTTAAAACGAGCATTCATTCATCTCAACTGTTTCTCTCTAGCACATTCATTTTCCTTGGTTGTCTAACTTGTTTTTCCAACATTCCTGGAAATAATTTTCTCCCTTGTGCTATTTGATGAGAACTCTACATCTGTGTAACAATGTCCTCCCCCTCCCACCACCCTTTTGAATTCAATATATCTGCCGAAGTGTCCGAGGGCCAGACAGAAGTGTATTCATGTGATTGAGCGTGTCGCGCACTCCCTCAGTGCACGTAACTATTTCCTTTTGATGCCGTCAACTCTGTAGACAAATTGTACTCTGCACCTAATTGAAGTGTTTATTCTTCGATGCCGATTTTATCATTGCTCGCAGTTCTAGTTCCTTTTAAAATTCGTTTTCTCTGCAACCGTTGGTCCGATTGACAATTTTCACCGTCGTGCCTCCTGTATAATTTAAAAAGAGAAGAAATTGACGTCATGCTTCACGTGTTATGGGCGCCATCTTGGAAAAAAAGATGAAAAACTTTGCGCCTCCACATCTCCGAAACCTCTGCATGGAAAAATTTGAAAGATGGCTCATTGTAAAGTACTCCCCATGGGGAATAGTAATTTCATGAACCTGAGTTGTTAAATGTTGTTGCTTGCGGTGGAGATAGAGGGGACAATGGTGTGGAGTTATTGAGGGGTTCCATCAAATAACAGTTCCATCTAAATTTTAATTTCACCTTCAATGAAATATATTTCCTGTGTTTTTCACCCAGAGCATTCAGGGTGTCAAAAGATGCACAAGATACCATTACACGATAAGTTTAGCAGAAAGATTTGAGGTGCATGCACAAGATGGCTGACAAGGAACCATCAGGGTGCTACGTATTTGGTATTCGTCCTCGCACCCCCAGCATCCCGTGGCCCATCTCATACTAGTCCAGTCAGTGCGGAATGGCGGCTGGGTGATTTACCCGCTGCTGCGTAATAACGAAAATGGTATTTCTTGTTTTGTCACCCTCCTGTCATTTATTTATTCATTGTGTGTGTGTGTGTGTGTGTGTGTGTGTGTGTGTGTGTGTGTGTGACATTAAAGTTTGTGTAAATAAGGACTGTGTACAAAAGCCAGGGTTAGCATAGTACAGAAATTGCATAATTGTGTAGTATTGCTTCTTTTTGTTATCCTTCCCCCTGTTGTGGTGGGCAATACACTACAAATCAACTTGGTATTGGAGTGATTAAGGAAAAATTGATTTTGTAAGTTTGCTAGAGTGGGCAGCCATGAATCAAACCCACATTAACCAATGGAGAAAGGAAAAAATCTCTGTAGTCAACCAAACAGCCATCTGCATGCATCCTTTATGGTATTTGTGTAATCTGCGCTTGAATTGGCTTCCACACACCGACGAGGCTTTCGACGATAATTGAATCTGACCTTTTTCTTCAGTGGTTTGTGGTACAGTAATCTGTTTGCTGTGCCAATACCCACTGGGTATGTATTATTGCCATTTACTTTTGTCTTTGATGTGGATATTTTAACGAGCTGAATCTGTATATTTTGTCATTGAACTAACCAGTTTGTGTGGTCAGCAGCAAATCTTTGATGTAGCTTTTCTTGTGCTTGTGAAGTCGAATTGCAAAACTTTCACGAGCAAACACTGATTTGACCACTGTCAAAATAAAAAGACTATGGACCAATGTCTCCTGCGTTTTTGTTAGAATGGGCTGTGGTGAGGTATGTTCATGCAAAGTTTTGCATGGATTTGTTGAGCTGTAAAGGAGTCAGGCCAGAAACTTTAATTTTGACCTCTGACCCCTCTGTTGAATCAAAAAAAAAAACACCAACCCAATGTTTAATGGTGGAATCAGGTATTTTTGCCAATTATAATTTATGAAGTTTTGGCTTGTTGAAGGGCTGGACGAGAGCATGGGGGAGCGGAGTGATGCACTATTGGCTGGGTGGAGGGCCGAGAGTGAACAAGCTGGATACAAGCTTAACACTGCAACAACAGGAAGGGAAAAGCCAGGGATGAAAACGAGTAATGGGCAGAGAATAGAGTGAGTGATTTATTCATGGAAAAAAAAAAAAAAAAACGGAAAACTATCTTTCACTTGAAGAGGGGCAGAGTATTTATTGCGTCTGTACCCATCTATCTCCCCCTGCCCAGAAACTTTCACTAGTGTATCCAATATGTTCAGCGTGTCTTGAACAAAGCTGAAACAGCACTTGCAGAAAAAAGGAAGAATGTCAGCAAAAAGTAAATCCTGATTTGGGTGTTGTGTTCCCAGGGCATGGGCAATATTCCACAATTGATATTTGCCTCACTTAGTCGACTACAATTTGAGGGAGTAAATAAAGTGGATCCTACTTGTGCTTGATTGTTGCAACGGACCAATGGTGGATTGAAAGAGATAGCTGGAACAAGGGAGACATCACACTGGGAATACATACATAAACTGTTCTTCCAAAACATGCCCCCATACCCCAACCCTTACACAATGGGCAAAGGTCTACCTTTACACACACTATAAATAACTATCTGGGTATTGCTGTGGTGTACATGAGGTGAGCAATCACAGATTGCAGACCCTCCCCAGGACGTGTTTTCAGTGGTTTTGAGGCTTTTGTGTTAAAACATGGTGGCCGAACCATGACCGCTTTTTTTTTTCTTCTTTTTTTCCTCAACCATTTTATCCCCAGATGATGCTCAATAAATTATTTTGATTGAAGTTTTGTACTTGCCAAATTATGATGTAATGGAGGCACCTATGACATTAACATATTGTCATGTGATTCCCCTCGGTGAAGACTGGGAAATCACGGACAGCAATCGAGCGTTATTTGAGGCGACGATCAAATACGGACTTCGCTGTATATGCACGGGAGGAAGGGAGAGGAAGAAGAAGCGGAAAGCTTTCACCTGACACGATCACGCCGGGCAGTCTTCAAAGCCTGCAGGAAATAAACTCAAACGGGAATCCGGGTTAAAATGTACAGTGAAAATAAATAAGGCTTTATTGCCACGGATGCCAATAACAATGAAACGCGCCGGTAACTAAAACCCCCTTAAATTGGAGTACTCCGACAGACAGAACACAAATACAAGACGAAGGATGAAGGGACGGGATGAAAGGGATTATTTTTATGGGTACTCAGCTCGGTCTGGCTTGATTGTCTGGCCGACGATCCCTCGCCTCTCGCCCTACGCGGAGAAGTGGGAATTTGCAGACTAATGGTGCAGCCTTGCATGCGCGCGCTCCGCCACTCGACGCACCGGCCTCCGTCAAGCCCAACGCACCGCAGTCCGGCAGCCTTCCTTCTGTGGTGTGATGGTGGAACGTTTGTTGGAATGTCCCAGGCGTGACGATCGCGATCCACTCAGCACTGAGACCGATGAGCGAGATAACCAATCTCAGCAGGAGAACACAGAGCGCAGGGAGCAATCCTTGCCAAAAACCCAGGAGCAGAGAGAGAAAATGTCGGACGCACTCACTTTTTATCATCTCCCCCTAGCCAATCAGCTGGCTCCTTGACTCTGGGCTTCAGCTGCATGCTGATTGGCCATCCCGACAATTGGTGTGACCCCATCAAACCCCTCGAACAATCTGTCGTGAGGTGGGCGTGGCCTCAGCCATTCTGAGCAATGTTTTATCACCATGGCGGCGCAATGTGTGGGCACTTCCTCCCTGCATTTCCGGTGAGTTTTATTGGGGCAATTATTCATTCGAGTAACTAATGGGCACTGGTGATGGTAAAACAGTAGAGATAACTACAGAGGTTTCACACACAGGGGAATTAACATATTCACTACACTAGTTAACACGCCCCCTTCCTCATAATCGGGCAAATATACACCTAAGCCGATATCCGGGCTAGACAGGTCCCTGCTTTCTGCACATCGAAGTGGTTCTTGCTATGCACGATCATCGGAGCAGCTACCTATGCAGATCTACCTAAATCTATATATATCACGACCCCAAAATTCATAACAATATTTTATTCCCCATGAAGAGTTCTTTACAATGAGCCACGGCTCAATTTTTTCCATGCAGCGCTTTCGGAGATAGAGGTGCAATTTGTTTCGGTTTTTACAACATGGCGGCCATACCACGTGACCTATGACGTAATTAACAAAAAATTATACAGGTGGAGGGTTACCTATGGTGAAAAATTCCAGTCAATCGGACCAAGGGTTCCAGAGAAAATCATATTTTTATTTTTTATTTTTTTTGTGTACAGAGTCGAGGCTCGTGAAAGAGCTAACATTTATCAAACAAACAAATCAAACAAACAAGCAAACAAGGTATATAAAAAGGGGAGCGGTCGACAAGATGGGGAGAGAAGGGGAGGAAGCACACAAACACAACATTTGAGAGCAGGGACATCAGGAGATGTGTGGGAGGGAGAGGGCCTGGGGGGAGGCAGGATCACTACACTAGTTAACGCAAGGACACCAAGGACTTCCAGGAAAGAAGTCAAAAGTCACCTCAAAAAAGTGGATTTGGGGTGAAATTAGCGGGGGTAGAAAAGATCAAGGTTTCGGATGGGGGAGGATAAGAGATGGTGGTGAACAGCCGTTTTAAAGACCTGGAGGGAGGAGTGGGATTGGAGAGAGTGAGGGAGTTTGTTCCAGAGGTGGGAGAAAAGAGGAATGAAGGAGTGAAACATTTTGTGCGGACAAACAGCTAGACAGACCAAAAAAAACGGACTCAAATGCAAAACCCTCTCCTCTGGCGAAGGTAATAAAAGGTTCATGTTGCCCCCCTTCTGGGCATCAAGTCGACTGCACGACACTTCAGCAATCTTGAGGGCCGCCAGTAACAATCCACGATGAGGAAACAAGCATCCGGGCTGTTGATAGTGCATGAGGACATGCAGGCCTACTAGGAGTACATGGACATGTATGTCGATTAGGTATATGTGGAACAGCTAAGCTCGAAAATGGTTATTCCTCAAAACCGTGATATCCAAGGGTTTACTGTACTTCCTTGTGTTGCCTTCATGACTATTTGCGTGAAATATGCTTGGTCTCAGGGTGAATTCAGGTTACCGTGGTCCTTCCATTTTTTTGTATACTTCATCGAGGCTCGTATCAGAGCTAACACGTAAACCCTATAACAAAGGAAGCGGGAGACAGGAGGGGGGGGGGGGGGGGGAGAGAGGGAAGTATAACAGTAGGGAACAGGGACGTAGGGTGACCAGGTCTGAGGAAAAAAATACGGGACACTCAGGCATGGGTCAAGCGGGCTGTGGTAGGCCCCAATGTGAATGCTCAGATTATTGTGGGAAACGTACAAACAACATTAGTTTGTTTAAATGGATTTAAACTTTTGAGGGTGAAACTTTTCAATTCAAAACAATTACAGCTTGAAGTACATTTTTTGCTTTTTGACAAAATACAGAACAAGCCTCCCCAGGCTTCACAATTTCCTTGAGGTTTCAGATTGCAATTGCAATATGACAAAAAAAATTCAAGCATAACTCGTAACCATACCAACAGGTAAATTGAACAATTGCTCAAGCATAACACTGTATGTCTGTCTCTCAGATGGTTTGTGTGTTGTGTGCACACTTTTATTTCTTGTAGTTTGCATTTGATCCTACAGCTCTAAGCAGACCAAGTATAGATCTTGCAAAGGCCATGAAATCACTACATGCCACCTGAAGTTCAGCTTTCATGAGGTCAACGCTATACCTGCAACTAAAACCACCCCACTTTTGTCCCATTAGCGAGAACACTCGCTCAACATAAACATTTGATGGGGGTAAGCAAATGCAATATTCGTAATAGCGACCATGGGAAATGGTGACCATTTTTTTCTCCTGCAGGGGGAGTGTTGTCGGCTTTTTTCCCTCCTCCTGGACACCATGCCACCCTGCAGTCTTGTAGGCTTTTTTTCCTCCGACTGGACACCATGCCACCCTGCACTCTTGTCGGCTTTTTTCCCTCCTCCTGGACACCATACCACCCTGCAGTCTTGTAGGCTTTTTTTCCTCCGACTGGACACCATGCCACCCTGCACTCTTGTCGGCTTTTTTTCCTCCGACTGGACACCATGCCACCCTGCACTCTTGTCGGCTTTTTTTCCTCCGACTGGACACCATACCACCCTGCAGGCTAGTAGGCTTTTTTTCCTCCGACTGGACACCATACCACCCTGCAGTCTTGTAGGCTTTTCTTCCTCCGACTGGACACCATACCACCCTGCAGGCTAGTAGGCTTTTTTTCCTCCGACTGGACACCATACCACCCTGCAGGCTAGTAGGCTTTTTTTCCTCCGACTGGACACCATACCACCCTGCAGGCTAGTAGGCTTTTTTTCCTCCGACTGGACACCATACCACCCTGCAGTCTTGTCGGCTTTTTTTCCTCCAACTGGACACCATACCACCCTGCAGTCTTGTAGGCTTTTTTTCCTCCGACTGGACACCATACCACCCTGCAGTCTTGTAGGCTTTTTTTCCTCCGACTGGACACCATACCACCCTGCAGTCTTGTAGGCTTTTTTTCCTCCGACTGGACACCATACCACCCTGCAGTCTTGTCGGCTTTTTTTCCTCCAACTGGACACCATACCACCCTGCAGTCTTGTAGGCTTTTTTTCATCCAACTGGACACCATACCACCCTGCAGTCTTGTAGGCTTTTTTTCCTCCGACTGGACACCATACCACCCTGCAGTCTTGTCGGCTTTTTTTCCTCCGACTGGACACCATACCACCCTGCAGTCTTGTAGGCTTTTTTTCCTCCGACTGGACACCATACCACCCTGCAGTCTTGTCGGCTTTTTTTCCTCCGACTGGACACCATACCACCCTGCAGTCTTGTAGGCTTTTTTTCCTCCGACTGGATACCATACCACCCTGCACTCTTGTAGGCTTTTTTTCCTCCGACTGGATACCATACCACCCTGCAGTCTTGTAGGCTTTTTTTCCTCCGACTGGATACCATACCACCCTGCAGTCTTGTAGGCTTTTTTTCCTCCGACTGGATACCATACCACCCTGCAGTCTTGTAGGCTTTTTTTCCTCCGACTGGACACCATACCACCCTGCAGTCTTGTAGGCTTTTTTTCCTCCGACTGGATACCATACCACCCTGCAGTCTTGTAGGCTTTTTTTCCTCCGACTGGACACCATGCCACCCTGCAGTCTTGTCGGCTTTTTTTCCTCCGACTGGACACCATACCACCCTGCAGTCTTGTAGGCTTTTTTTCCTCCGACTGGACACCATACCACCCTGCAGTCTTGTAGGCTTTTTTTCCTCCGACTGGACACCATACCACCCTGCAGTCTTGTCGGCTTTTTTTCCTCCGACCGGACACCATACCACCCTGCAGTCTTGTAGGCTTTTTTTCCTCCGACTGGATACCATACCACCCTGCACTCTTGTAGGCTTTTTTTCCTCCGACTGGATACCATACCACCCTGCAGTCTTGTAGGCTTTTTTTCCTCCAACTGGATACCATACCACCCTGCAGTCTTGTAGGCTTTTTTTCCTCCGACTGGATACCATACCACCCTGCAGTCTTGTAGGCTTTTTTTCCTCCGACTGGACACCATACCACCCTGCAGTCTTGTAGGCTTTTTTTCCTCCAACTGGATACCATACCACCCTGCAGTCTTGTAGGCTTTTTTTCCTCCGACTGGACACCATACCACCCTGCAGTCTTGTCGGCTTTTTTTCCTCCGACTGGACACCATACCACCCTGCAGTCTTGTAGGCTTTTTTTCCTCTGACTGGACACCATACCACCCTGCAGTCTTGTCGGCTTTTTTTCCTCCGACTGGACACCATACCACCCTGCACTCTTGTAGGCTTTTTTCCCTCCTCCTGGACACCATACCACCCTGCAGTCTTGTCGGCTTTTTTTCCTCCGACTGGACACCATACCACCCTGCAGTCTTGTAGGCTTTTTTTCCTCCGACTGGACACCATACCCCCCTGCAGTCTTGTCGGCTTTTTTTCCTCCGACTGGACACCATACCACCCTGCAGGCTAGAAGGCTTTTTTCCCTCCGACTGGACACCATACCACCCTGCAGGCTAGTAGGCTTTTTTTCCTCCGACTGGACACCATACCACCCTGCAGGCTAGTAGGCTTTTTTTCCTCCTCCATCCCACCGATAGGCCGGATCTGTATTCGGACTGAACTAAAATCTAATCGGCTTGTTCTTCTCACCCAACCAATTCTCGTGAACCAAGTTTTGTCTGAATCCGTCCATAACTTTTTAAGATATCGTTTTTTACCCCATCTCTCAATGGTGAAGAATCGCTTGACACCATACCACCCTGTGACAGACAGTCCCTATTCACCCATAAAACGGGGTGAATAGGGACAGCCATAAAAATCCTATTTATTCCTATTTAACCCATATATGGGGTTAATAGGGACGATAAGATGCTTTTTAAAAAAACAAGAGAACACTTTCAACACAAATATCAACAAATCAGTATGGTTATCAATTTTCAGCGAAAAAAGTTTCCGAACTTTATTTCAGTTTGTGTCCCGAGTCACAATTTTTTTTTTTTTTTTTTTTTTTTTTTGTATACTGAATCGAGGCTCGTGAAAGAGCTGATATTTACTTCACAAACAAATCAACCAGACAGACAAAATATATAAAAAGAGGGAGCGGAAGACAAGATGGGGAGAGAAGGGGAAGCACACAAACACTTGAGAGCACACAACATTTGAGAGCAGGGAGATGTGTGGGAGGGAGAGGGCTTGGGGGGAGGAGGCGTGGGAAGGGGGGGGGGCGGGTGGGAGAAATATAAAACACAAGGACACCACGGACTTCCAGGACAGAAGTTGGTATTTCAAAAAAGTGGAATTGGGGTGAAATTAGCGGGGGTAGAAAAGATCAAGGTTTTGGATGGGGGAAGATAAGAGATGGTGGTGAACAGCTCTTTTAAAGACCTGGAGGGTGGAGTGGGATTGAAGAGAGTGAGGGAGTTTGTTCCAGAGGCGGGAGAAAAGAGGAATGAAGGAGTGAAGGTGAGCAGAGAGTCTTGATTTTGGCAGTTTAACCATAAGAGGGTTGCAGGCAGATCTTGTGCGACCTGTAGGAATATTTGCGGGACAGAGCCCAGAGAGAGCTGGGGGGGGGGGGGGGCAAGGCCAGAGAGGAGTCGGTAGAAGACGGAAAGACCACCAACCTGCCTGCGGTGAGTGAGTGAGTGAGTGAGAGGCCCTTGGAGTTAGCTTCATCGCGGGAGATTCCAATGATTCTGAATGCTTTGGTTTCAACAGCGTGAAGACGAGCTAGGTGTGAGGCAGGAGCACCAGCCCAGAGGGGAGAGCAGTATTCCATTGAGCTGCGGATGAAAGCCTTGTATGTGGTGAGGAGCTCAGGTGTGCCAAGGAAGGACTTCACACGACGGAGGATGCCCAGTCGGTGACTGGCTTTGGAGGCCAGATTTGAAATGTGGTTTTCCCAGGAAAGATCATGGCAGATAGTGAGACCCAAAAGCTTGAGTGACAGAACTTCTTGGAGAGGATTATTCAGAAAGTGGATGGGAGGGTTGTCCAGTTGGTCTTTTTGGAGAGACATCGTAAGAGTGTGAGATTTGTCAGGATTGAAAGACATGTTCCACTTGTTTGCCCAGTCTGTGATTTTGTCCAGGTCTGCAGAGAGAGAGGAGGCTGCAGACTGCCGATCTGAGGGATGAAGAATGGAGCGACAGAGAGTATAGTCATCAGCAAAGAGATAGAGAGGATTTTGAAGAGAGTCAGAGAGATCATTGATGAAGACCAGAAAAAGCACAGGGCCCAGAACACTGCCTTGGGGAACTCCAGCCTGAACAGGAAGAGGAGATGAGAGAAACCCATTCAGGGCCACACGGTGACTACGACTAGAGAGGAAGTCTGCCAGCCATGCGTGGAGATTTCCATGGATACCAAAAGAGGAGAGTTTGGTGAGCAGAGCAGGGTGCCAGACCATATCGAAGGCACGTGATATGTCAAGGGAGACAGCTCTAATTTCCTGTTTGGCATTGAGGACCTCCATCCATTGTTGAGAAAGCAGAAGCAGCATGTCCAGAGTAGAGTGACCAGGTCCGAAACCAAATTGATGATCAGAGAGCCATTGGAGAAGAGGAAAGATTTCATATCTGAAGCAATGATGGAATCCATGACTTTGCTGATAATTGGAAGAAGGCTGATTGGTCTGTAGTTGCTGGGATCTGTTTTTGCACCTTTTTTGTGCAAAGCGGTGATGTTGGCAGATTTCCAAGCAGATGGCAGATGACCTTGAGCAAAAGAGAGGGTGAAGAGAACAGAGAGAGGGAGTGAAAGAGCGGAAGAACAGGATTTTAGGACCCGTGGGCTGATGCCGTCAGGTCCAGTTGCAGAATCAGAGTCGAGGGTTGACAGAAACTTTTCCACCTTGTCAGGAGGAAAGGACACAGAGTCCAGGAGCAGCTGGGTACGACTCGGTACGGTGGGTACAGAGAGGGATGGGTTTGGGACACAAGATTTAGAGGCAAACACAGAGTTGAGGCATTCAGCTTTTTCACGTGCGGAGTCAGCCGTGTGGTCATTTGAGGTGAGGGAGGGGATGGAGGGGGAACAAACACCAGAAACAGATTTGACCAGATGCCACCAGGATTTGCAAGAGGGAGACAGATAAGAGAGTTCTGTCCTGAGAACGGAAATTGTCCTTGTCCCTGAAAATATAGGTTTAGTATATTTTTAAAAGTTTTTAGGGTAATTAGAGGCAGAAATAGAGCAAAATATGTATTTTTATGGCGGCCATTTTGAAAATCCGCAAATGTAAACACCGCAAATGTAAACATTGATTTTCAGATTCCTTATGCTATAACCTTTCCAAAAATGTATAGGTTTGCTAATCTACCATGATTTTGAACGAAATATAATTTATTGACATAGTGAACCTGACTAGATCCCAAAATGGCCAGACATTGTGTGGTTCATCATCCCCAGATATTGCATACATGTGCCAAATATGAAAGAAAAGCATCGTCATTTTCGAGTAGCGGCTGCAGAAGAACATGCCCCAAAATATAAAACCCAGTTGGGCTAATGCTCAGTTGGGGCTACTAAATCAGTTTGTAAATTAGGGATATCACAAAAACACAATGCATTAAAAATAATTATGTCTAAGGCCACACAAATGTATTCTTACCTCCCTAGATTATTCCCTTAAGTTGGAAGGCAAGGCTCAAATAAACTAGAATGGCACTCTTCGACATCATGACCTCGACCGATATGCCTCCTCCCACATTATCACATCATTATATTATATTGTTATGAATTTGGTAGAGTGATATATAGAGCTAGGTAGATCTGAAGAGGTATCACATGCTTCGTCTGTCGCGATAGGGAATCTACCTTGTAATAAGTTCTATGGTTAGTCCGGTTTGTCGGGATAAGCTGCATTGGTGTCCCCACTATAAGGGAGCGGGGTGTGCTAAATAGTGCAGGGATTATGGATAAGATTCCTTTGTTCGTCATCCCCTCTGTCGTCAAACCTGTGTCCCTTATGGCAACGCACTCATATAAACACTTACATAGGTCCTTAGTGCACAACAGCAATTAAATTCCCTTCCCTTACAAAGACTGTGGAGGACAAACAGGCAACGGCCGCGTACAACACCGGCGTGGGCATCAGACACCGGGCAGGCTGGGAACCACGCCCAGTAGGACTGTGATTGGTTGGCGTGGAAGGCGCGAACCTTGAGCGAATCAGTGCGGAAGGCGCGAGGAGGTTCGGCAGACGGCGGGAAGCTACGAGGCTCTGGTTGGTGGCGCGCCAAAACTGACGTCACATGCCAAGTTACAAAAGGATTCGCTGGCGGCATTCTGGACGCTTCGCTCTGGCCTCTGGGGGATTGAGTCGTGCTGGTCCATTCGCTTGTCGTTATTCGTCCTTGGCTCTTCGTCTTTGGAGGTCGTGTGTTCGCCATCTTCTCGGTGCTGTGAGCGAACGGACCTCGTGGGCGGTGGACGAGAACCTGGAGTGGGGCGTTTGGTCGGGACCGAGCAGAGCGTGGGCGAAGTGGACGGAGGGCTTCCTCGCTCCGGAGCTTGGAGCTGCGTTGGACGGTGGACAAGACTGCAGACAGATAAGCTCGCACCCACGAACCATTACACGACGGACAGTTATTTTTGTAAATCATTTTCCTTTGTCTTGTCTCTGAGGTGAGGTGTGCGGGATCCCGATTTAGGACATTTGATTACCGGCGCGTATTTTCCTGTCACGCTATCCTTGTAAATAAACCATTGTATTATTTTCCCTTTCCATTCAAAATCATGTGTTCGTTGAGTTAATTCCCCTGCAGGATCGGAGCTTTGGTTGGATCGCTTCGGTAAGCGCCTCCGCCTCTTCCTCTTCACTTCTACGTCCCGCGGTTTATAGCCGAATCCGAGATGCTCGTCGCCTCAATAATTAAAGCCGTTCGGTCACCCTGGTATTAACCGGAGCGTATTCGCACAACAACTGCTATTCAGGAGTGGGGTTGAACCTTGTTATAAATTGGTGTCGAGTGTGGATAATTTGGACGCAAAATTTTCGTAGTCTGAGGCGATAAATTTGCATCGTCGATCGGTGCGCGAACAGCGCGTCAGTTAAAATTAAATCGGTTCCTGTTGTAAAATCCGCGTGAAAGCGACCTCTTCTTTACGGATGGGAGAGATGAGCAATATGGAAGAAAAAGGATGGAAGATGCAGGGAGCATTGGAAGTGAGTCGGACATAGTTGGGGTTGAGCATAGCGATGGAGACACCCCCGCTATCTAGGCGGTCCCGAATGATAACCAGGCCTTAATTAATGCAATTTCTGGAGTGAATGGGAAGCAAAATTGATGCTCAAAGTGAGCAGATAGGGGATTGGAAAACAAAATGGATGCTCGGAGTGAGCGAATGGAAAACAAAATTGAGGGATTAAAGGGAGAATTGGAAGGGCAAATTGATGGATTGAAGGAGGGATTGAAAGAGCAAATTGAAGGGATGGAAAGCAAAATTGATGGATTGGAGGGGAAAATGGAGGGGATGAATGAGCAAATGAATGAACAAGGAAATGATATAAAGGAAAGGAATGAACAATTGGAAGTAAAAATAGGGGAAAGACACAGCAGTTGAGGGGAACGAATTGATGGCGTAGAAGGGAGAGTGCAAAACCAAATTACAGACAGACTGGGGGAATTTGAGGCTAAAGTAGAAACTAAAATGGGGGAGATGGAAAAATCAGTGGGGGTGGAAATTGAACTTAAACGGGAAGAATTAATGTCAAAAATAGAGCAGGGCATGACCCAGGCTGTCCGAATGGGGGAAAAAATTGGAGGATAGAATTGGGGCCACAAATACCAGAATTGATAAAGTAAATGGAGATCTGGAAGGCTAGTGGGGCCGGGTGGATGCCAGAATGCGACAACAGTGAGGCATGGGGACTGCTCAAACAACAGGGGGGCGAATTGGCCGAAGGGGTAAAAGGGTTGGAAGCCCGCATAACAGAGGAGAGGGGGTTAATTGAAAAAAGCCTGTGGGGGCCACATTTGGATGACAAACGAGTGAATGATTTGATGCAGGAGCGACTGGAGACCTTGGACAATACCATCAAGGCGGAGGTTGTTCGGGTCCAAGAAAGCGAAGAGAAGAGGTGAGTCGGTCCATTAAACATCTCCAGGATCAGATTAAGGTGACCCAGGAGACCCTCACCACGAGCCACATTTGGACACCAGAGGCCCCGAAACTGAATACCCAGTTGGGGGGGGGGGGGGGGTGTTTTGGCCCCGGGCTGGATTTGGACAGAGAGGAATCGGGGAATAGAGTCTCTGGAAAAACAACCCCCCCTCGTACATTTTGATGGATCAAGGAGTCTAGAGGCTTCCTGACACAATTTGAGTGCGTGTCTCAGCTCAATGGTTGGGGAGAGCGGGAGCGCATGGGGAATCTGGTGGCGACACTGCAGGGGTCAGCCGCAGACATACTAAATGTAGTCCCAGAGGGAATATTGACCAGCAAGGCCATCTGTGAGGCCTTGACTCTTAGGTATGGGACAGGTTCGAGGTGCGACCTGGTCAGGGCGCAGCTGCTGCATCGTAGGCGAAAGCCTAACGAGACGATGCAGGAGATGGCTCAGGATATTTACCAATCTGTGGGGATAGCATACCGGGACCTACCAGTACAGGCGTGGGACAAGCTGGCGCTAGAGAAATTTATGGCTGCTATTCCTGATGTTGCCTGGTGGATCCTAGGATGTTGGTGTAGCGGCTAGGGTGCCAGCTTAGGATCCTAGGATCCTGGGTTCGAATCCCGGTCGATCGCTGAATTAACGTCAGGGGGGTTGACTCAGCCTGTCATCCTTCCGAGGTCGGCTAATTGAGTACCAGCTCACTGGTAATTCCCTGTGTCGTAAAAAGGTGACAAACAGGGTTGGCGGCAGGAAGGGCATCTGGCCGTAAAACATTGCTTCAAAAAGGGGACCAACAAAAACAACAACAACCACGGTGCCCGAAAAAGGCCAACCCCCGCTTTGCGGGGAAAAATGGCCTCTAAAGGTGGTTTTTTAAATTGTTTTTTTAAATTCCTGATCCCGAGGTCCGGACGTTGGTGGAGTTGCAGGAGCCGCCCACTGTGTACAGGGCGGCGGAATGCGTGGTGAGACTGACCTTTTTGAGGACGTCGAACCGCGCATCAGAGAGGGCACCTGTGACGGTACGGCAGGCAGAGGTGCAGGATCAGGAGAAGCCAGAGGATGACATAGGCCGAATGTTAAGGGGGATTAGCCGCCAGCTGACAAATTTGACCGGGGGCAAATTTGCAGGGAGTGAGTCACGGCAGTTTGGCCCAGGTTTGCCATCAGGATGGCCTGATTTTCATCGGGTTGGGCCAGGAGAAAGGGGTGCTCCGCCTGGGTACCAGAGGAGTCTGTTCATGGGGACTTGTTTTAGATGTGGGAGAAGAGGGCACAGGCAGAGGGATTGTCGGCAACCACCTGGGCCACCACCTCCTAACAGGCTTCACAGTCCAGAAAGGAGGGGGCCCCCAGTAGGTCTACAGGCACCAGAAAGAGGACCACCACCTCGGACTGGGCCTGTCGCAATATAGTGTGCGGGAAACTAGAACGAGCCGAGCATACGGGGCCATGCTCGGCTGGCAAGTGTGTGGAGAAGCGTACTCCTTTGGCGAAGATAGTAAATTGCGGAAAAATTGGCACGGGTAATCTAAGGGTTAGATGCAAAATTGAGGGAGAATTTTGTGAGGCTGTGGACACTGGAGCCAGTGACACCATTATCAATCCGAGTGCTGGACCAGAGTGTTGGAGGCTGGGACAAAATCGATAGGGTAGAAGGACACAGCCTTCAACTGGCTATGGGGGAAACGGCGCCAATATGGGGACGTGGAGTGGTGAGGATGGAGTTGGGTGGTCTGGAGGTCAGCGTGGTTGCATGGGTGGAGGAGGTGTGTGATCAGTGTCTATTGGGCTTGAGTTTCCTGGTGGAACATGACTGCCAACTAGACCTTGGGCGTGGTCATATGTGGTTGGGCACTGAGGCTGCAGTTGGTGGGACTGGTGGATGACGAGGAGGTGCAGGGGACGTGGCTGGAGGTGCCACGCACTGTGGCCGTGCCTCCCAGGTCAGACAGTGGTGATTGCGGAGTTAGCAGCAGGTGCTCAACCCATTGGCCAGCTGGGGCTAGTGGAGTCGTGGTCCTCACAGGGGACCGAGGGATTGATGGTGGGTCGCACCCTCGTAGACACCCGTGGGCCTATGTTGGCAGTTAGGCTGCTCACCTTGTCCGATAGCCCCCGCACTTTAAGGCGCGGAGCCATCGTAGCCAAATGCAGTAGTGTAGTAGAGGTCACCGGAGGAAGTGGATCCACATGCTTGCCAGTACAGCCGGAAAGAGGGGAAAATTTGGGGAAATGTGTTTGGCCAGAGGGAGTGCGGGACATGATGACACGCTCTGAAGGGGGCCTGACATCGGAGCAGGTAGAGACATTGCACAATTTGGTTGGTAAGAACTTGGATGTTTTTTCTCTCTCTCCCAAGGATGTTGGACGCACGGGTCTCATCAGGCACCAAATTAGTACTGGCGAGGCTCGGCCTATCGCCAACCACCAAGGCGGCTCCCTTTCACTAGGAAAGAGGAGGCAGAAGAACAGGTGAGCAAAATGGAAAAAGCCAGACTTATCGAGCCCTCGGTGAGTCCTTGGGTGTCACCCATTGTGCTGGTGAAAAAGAAGGATGGGACCACTCGGTTCTGTGTGGACTACCGCCAGCTCAATCACGTGACACTCAAGGACTCATATCCCCTCCCAAGAATTGATGACACCCTCGATGCTGTTTCAGGCTCAAAATGGTTTTCGACATTGGACTTAAAGAGTGGTTATTGGCAGGTGGAGATGGATAAAGAGGCGAGAGAGAAAACGGCATTCACCACAGGAAAGGGTCTCTGGCAGTTTGTTGTCATGCCTTTTGGATTGTGCAATGCCCCTGCCACGTTTGAGCGTCTGATGGAACGTGTTCTAATTGGCTTACCATGGCAGACTTGCCTTGTCTATCTGGATGACGTATTGGTCCACGCTCCCACATTTGAACAGGCTGCTAAAAATTTGTCATAGGTATTTGAGTGATTACGGGGTGCTGGGTTGAAATTGAATCCGAGCAAGTGTGAAATTTTCAGGAGAGAGGTGACTTACCTGGGTCACGTGATTAGTGAGAGCGGCGTGGCCACTGACCCTGGAAAAGTAAAGGCTGTAAAAGAGTGGCCCGCCCCCAAAAGTGTAAGAGAGGTCAGAGGATTTTTGGGCCTCTGCTCTTACTACAGGAGATTTGTGGCAAATTTCGCAGAACTTGCAAGACCCTTGCACACATTGACAGAGAAAGGAGCCCGATTTATATGGTCAGAGAGCTGCAGCGAGGCATTCAGTCACTTAAAACAACGTCTGGTCGAGGCCCCAGTTTTGGCATACCCGACGGATGATGGCAATTACATCCTGGACACAGATGCGAGCCAGGAAGGATTGGGAGCTGTGTTGTCACAAATGCAACAGGGAGTCGAGAGGGTTATTGCATATTAGTCGGGTACTTTTGAGGCCAGAGCGAAATGATTGCGTTACCCGCAAATAACTATTAGCCCTACTGTCTGCGGTTGGACAATTTCACCCTTACCTTTATGGGAGGGAGTTTGTGATCCGAGTAGATCATGCCTCCTTGCAATGGCTTCTTTGGTTCAAATAGCCAGAGGGACAAATTGCAAGGTGGCTTGAGAGGCTGCAGCAGTATAATTTCGCTGTGCAACATCGGCCCGGCAAAGCACATGCCAATGCAGACGCCCTCTCTCGGCGCCCCTGTTGGGAGGCACAATGCAAATTTTGTGATAGACAGGAAGCCAAGGATCCAATTGGGCAGGATCAAATTGATGCATGCCTATATGCAGCGAGAGTGACCAGGCAAACTTTGCCACAACCCCCACCTGAATTGGGCGATGTGAATTGGCAAGAGAGTCAAAGGGAGGATCCTGTTTTGGGGCCCCTTTTTCATTGGCTGGAGGAGGACAAAAGACCTTGGGAGGATATTGCTCCACATGGGGCCCAGGTAAAGGCTTATTGGGCACAGTGGCAGATGTTGGGATTGAAAGATGGCTATTTGTTTAGAAAATGGGTGACAACAATGGGTGATGTAGCTTCCTGGTTGATAATTATTGTACCAAAAAAATTGAAGGAAGTGGTTATGGGGCATGTACATGGGACTAGGACAATGGGACATTTGGGCATGGCCAAAACTTTGTCCAAATTGTGGCAGAAGTTCTGTTGGGTGAATTTGGGCAGGGACATTCAAAATTGGGTGAGATCCTGCGCCCTCTGCCGCGGTAAGAAGGGACCCCCACGTGCGTGCAAGGCCCCACTCCAGGTGTACAACGTAGGGGCACCACTTGAGCGGGTGGCAGTAGATGTGGTGGGGCCCCTGCCAGCCACCTGCCGAGGGAACCGGTACATTATGGTGGCAATGGACTACTTCACCAAGTGGCCAGAAGCCTACCCATTGCCCAACCAGGAAGCCTGGCTGGTAGCTCAAGTTTTAGTTGAGGGATTCTTCTCCCGATTTGGCGTTCCAAGGGAACTACACACCGACCAGGGCCGGAACTTTGAATCCGCGCTCCTGCAGTCGGTGTGCGAGCTCCTCCAAATTCACAAGACCAGGACGACCCCCCTTAGGCCTCAATCGGATGGGATGGTGGGGAGGTTCAACCGCACATTATTGACCCAATTGGCCCTCTTTACATCCGAAAACAAACAGGATTGGGACGAGCACCTCCCCTTTATACTGATGGCATACCGGACCGCCCAGCATGCGACCACTCGGTGCACCCCCGCCTTGTTGATGTTCGGTAGGAAGATGCGAGTCCCCACTGATTTGTTCATGGGACGGTCACCAGAAGAAACGGGTGAAGCATCTGTGGAAAGTTATTCAACCAATTTGAAAAAGAGCATGGAGAAGGCTCACAAATTTGCGAGGAAGCAAATTGGCTTGGCTTCCTCGCATATGAAAACGCTGTATGATGCTCGGGCACACACACCTCGGTTCCTCCGCGGATACCTTATTTGGCTCCACTGGCCCCGGAGGAGGAAGGGGGTGTGTCCAAAACTCACCTCACCCTGGAAGGGCCCCAGGGTGGTGCTTCGGCAGGTGACTGATGTGGTGTTCAAAATTCAGGAGGGCCCGCATACCCTTCCACAGATAGTTCACGGGGATAGACTGAGCTCCTACATGGGTCGGGAGGCTCCTGGGTGGATTGGAAGGATGAGGGGGAAATTAGGAGTGGTGGATGGCACTCTTGGACCCGACCAACCTGCAACTACCTGCACTTGAGGTGAGTGTTTTGATGTTTACTGTCCCAGGCTTCAGGACTTGCTTCGTAAATTGGGACATGTAATTTGGAGTTGGGGGCGGGTGAGAGTGATGACATGGTCGGTGAGGGGGGATGGAATGTGTGCCACAGAGTCTTGTGGGTGGCGTTTGTTTTTGTGTTGTGGTTATGTTTTTATGTGGTCATGGAGAATGGAAATATGAGTGAGTGGTAATTATTGAGTTTTGAAATGTGCTAATGGAAATGTATTGGTTAAATGTGAACAGGGATTTCACAACATTGGCAGGCCATGGCAACTTTTTGTAACCTCTTTTGTACCATCTTCTATGGAATGGGTGTGTGTGTGTGTGTGTGTGTGTGTGTGTGTGTGTGTGTGTGTGTGTGTGTGTGTGTGTGTGTGTGTGTGTGTGTGTGTGTGTGTGTGTGTGTGTGTGTGTGTGTGTGTGTGTGTGTGTGTGTGTGTGTGTGTGTGTGTGTGTGTGTGTGTGTGTGTGTGTGTGTGTCTGTGTCTGTGTCTGTGTCTGTGTCTGTGTCTGTGTCTGTGTCTGTGTCTGTGTCTGTGTCTGTGTCTGTCCGCAGCATAACTACCCGATGATATCATCCGATGTTGATGAAACTTGGGTGGGAGGTTGATATCATGATCCAGTTGTGTTCTGCCTGGAGTGGGCATATTTCACCCATTGTGGGCGGAGCCACGCCCGAAAAAGATGTCTTTTTCGGGGTTAATCGAGTTCAAGCTTCATCTTCTCCGAGGGGTTTGGTGGAATCTGACAGGGGTTTCGGTATTTGTTTCGGCCAATGTCATGTGTCTCGCCCCACGGAGCTCGATGTTTTTATTATTTTTTCATTTCATTTTTCACCGAATTTTCGGTATTGTGTAGCTAACTAACCTCATAACTGCACATCGGATTTTTATGTGAAAAAATAAAAAAAATATTTTTTCACATAAAACGGCTTTTTTGCGCGCAAAAAAATTATTTTGCTATTTTCTGAGAAAAAAAAAATTTCGCCCTTTTTCGGGAAAAATAAAATGCCCTTTTTGGTCGAAAATGTCTGGCAACGCGAAAAAAAATTAGGGAATTTTTCGAAATTTTTAACTGCGATCGATCTCAAAAACAAAACGTTGCGTCCCCAGCGTGTACTGCAGTGAGGCGGTGTACTACAGTGAGAGAGTACACAAAGTGTGAACAAGTCTCCTATCAAGATGAGTGCTGATCTTCGTGACAAGTGGCTGAAGGAATTCAACGCTGGCGGCGATGGGGCCACCTTCAAGTACGTGTCGAGTGACACGGCTTTCTGTCGAGCTTGTGAAAAGACTTTCCGGGCGAAGCAGAAGTCTGAGCTGGCCCAACATGTCCGAGGAGACCGCCCCAAGAGCAACTTGGCCTTGAAGAAGAAGAGGACGGTCACGCAAGCCACCATGGAGGACTTTGGTGGCGGAAAGAGGCACAAGTGCGACGTCGTGGCTCAGGAGCTGTGCCAGGCCAGGCTGGCCGCTGGCATCCCATGGTCGAAATTGGAAAACCCTGCCCTCCGGTCGTTCCTGGAGAAGCACATCACTCTCCAGATCCCCGATGAAAGCTGGATTTGAAAGCACTACCTCGACAAGTGCTACGACGAGGCCTTAGCGGGTTTCCGTGCCGACCTCGGACAGCAGCCCATCTGTCTACTTTTCTCGAAATGTTTCTCCAAAGCCATGAGTGGCTACAAGATGTTTCGTACATGACAATCGGTGTTCACCATGAGGTTTAACAGGCAATAAGGTGAAATTTGGCGAGTTTTACTGTACATACCACAAGCCTGGATGCTTGAGGAATATTGCAATTATGCAATAGGACTCATTTTTGGCACGCACATTTGCAGAGACCGGTGCACTTCAAATTAGCACGGAAGCAGTGGCAGACTTTGCATGGCATAGCACAGGCACATTTGATGAACTCCCGACATGCCAAGGAGACCTCGGGCTGCGTCATCCACAGAGGCTGCCACCCGCCATCACACCTGACCCATCCGAATTCCGAGGGGCACGTTGTTGGGGTTGTGCTCATTGTCCATATACCTGTCTGATATACGGCACGTCTGGTGTGGTGTAGCAATGCGTTCTGAAAAGAGGCAATGAAGATAAGAAAGTCAGAAAGCGAAATGAAATTGAGAATGCGCATGCCAAAAATTGAGGATTCATTACGCGTCTGTCTAGTCGCTGTCTTGATATTTTCAATCTTACCTGCGTTGGTGGCAGTTTGTTCAGTGGTCTTGGTTTGGTCTTGAACATCATCATCCTGGCTTCATTGATGGAAGTTGTACTGAGTTTGCTGTCGTACAATAAGACGACAAACCTTTCCAGGACGGCAAAGACCGGCGATTCCGTTCACATTCAGAAACGGTTCTCGTGCTATAGCCAGAAAAGCATCAGTCAATTGGGGTAGCATGTCTCATACGCGCCAGGCTTTCTTCTTACTCGACCAGTGAAACCCAGAAGTGGTGTCACATCCAGTAAAGGCATGGAAGGCTGTAAGCGCTTCGGCACGATCTCAGAGAGTAGCAGAGAGCGATCCTATGTCCACACAAGTGTAGTGGGCACCCATGCCAAATGCTGCCCAGAGCTGAAGGTCATTGTGTTGAGACCGCAGTTTACTGTACATGCCAAGAAGAATCACAACCACATCCGTATCCACCGAGCGTACTTGAATAAGGCTGTGTCCACTTTGCAGGCGTCCAGGATGTGAAACACAATGCGCGTATCGGCCTCTTCATGATCACATCTGGCTAAATCGCTTTCAGCATCTTGCCCTGAAATGAACACAGAAATGCAAAATTAGAAACGAACGCTTTCACAAAATGTAGTTGGTAGGAAATCGTCATATAATGGTTTCTCATCAGAATTCCTAACCTGTCATAACAAGTCGTTTTCCAGGTGGAAGCGCCATCTTAGCTTCAGCCGTGAGGTAGGCAAATAGTTCCTCTTTGTTTTCTGAAACTTTCAGGAATTCCTCCCACTTGGCGGGAATCTTAGTCTGGTTACCAACTTTGAGTCGGGAGCCTGTACCGCGATCGTCATATAATGGTTTCTCATCAGAATTCCTAACCTGTCATAAGTCGTTTTCCAGGTGGAAGCGCCATCTTCGTAGCTTCAGCCGTGAGGTAGGCAAATAGTTCCTCTTTGTTTTCTGAAACTTTCAGGAATTCCTCCCACTTGGCGGGAATCTTAGTCTGGTTACCAACTTTGAGTCGGGAGCCTGTACCGCGCTTCTCGTGAGTTGCCTCCTTCAGACTGTCTTGAAGAAATCTATCCCAAACGACGTCAAGGCGGTTGGATGTATGGAGTTGTTGACATAGATATGGGTTGAATATGTGCTGAGCGTAATCTTGGAATGTTGACGCCGATTTTCTGGGTAGCGAATGAATCATTATGGCTCCATCGATTATTTTGCAATCATAGACGCTTGGTGGTTCCTCACTGTCATTTTTCGGTAGTAGGCATTCGAGAAGCTGGGATTTCGTGGTAAAAAACATCTTACCCTGATCAGAAATCGAATGAGGATAGGATTTGCTTTCATGTGAAAAAAATTCCGCCATGTCTCCTGATCGATTCTGGACTGACACGTACAACTGTCCAAACACAGAAATATCATCTTTCAGTTCTGCCATCTTTATTTTTGTCTTGGAAGCCGCTTTCAGTGTAGGTTTGAAGAGCTGGATGCTATTCCTCTTGATGGTTTGATGAATAGATGTCGACTTTTCGGTGAGTACATCCTTGACGAAACACTGGAATTTCTCAGTTCCGATCTTCTCTAGCGTCCGTAGGCAGTCAATGGCGGTCTCTGAGGCACATGTTTGATTCAAACTGATCAGCTCAGGGAAATGGTTCGAAAACGGATTCCCCATATTTGCAATCGCTCGGTACAGAAGCCGAACTTGTCTATGAAAAGTTTTCTGACTGGCGAATCCAGAATCGTAATTCTCATCTGATAAGTCCGTAGTCAGTCCCAGATCCGCTTCAAATTGCATTAATAAGCGTGACTGTTCCGGGGGCACACAAGAGCCATTGTCTCAACATTGCCGGGTTCTGAAGGAGACCAATGGCACCGCCACATCCCTTCACGATTTTACTCATTTGTTCGTGCGCCTCGTCGATCGGGATTGTTGAAAATTTATTCGAAGTCTTTGCAATCACCCATCCGCCATTCTGGAATTCCGTCGCTACTTCGTCCGGCAGCAGTTTCATGTCCTTCAGATACACGGGCAACCACCGAGCGTAGTTTGTATGATTGAATGCGAAAGCGAATGGGATTACCTCCTCCAAAACTCTCAGAAAGAGTTGAAAGTTACGCTCCCTGTGCGCCTTCACCATGGTCAAAACGAGTACCTCATATCGTCAGACCAAATCCCAGAAATAGTAGGTCGGGTGCTGCCTGCACATGAGTTTTCGCCAGGATTCCAATGTAATTGTGTCGTCGTCCGATGCCCCGTCAGCGATAAAGGCGTCTTGTTCCAGCAGAGACGAGCAGGTGACAGTAACCTGGTGTGCGTATCATAATAATTATAAGTAAGTAAGTAAGTATAATAATAATAATAATAATGCATTTATTTTATATAGCGCTTTTCAGGGAGCCCAAAGATGCTTTGACAGAGTGCAAAACATAATGCATAGCAAAACATAAAAACAATTGCAAAAAAACAAGAATCAATAGGGAAATACCCATAGCCAAAAGGAGGGAGAAGGAGAAGAGATAATCATGGCTTTTAAATGCTGTGGGTTAAATGTTGAATGCAGTGTTGAACAGGTGGGTCTTGAGTGATGTTTTGAATGTGGTGAGCGAGGAGGAGTCTCTGATGGTGTGAGGTAGTGAGTTCCAGAGGGTGGGAGCAGCAATGGAGAAGGCCCTGTCCCCCCAGGATCTGAATTTGGTCCGGATGGGGGCGGGGGGGGGGGGGGGGGGTCAGGAGGTTGGTACCAGCAGAGCGGAGGTTGCGGTTGGGAGTGTGTCCGGAGAGGAGGTCAGCCAGGTAGGATGGGGCCAGGTTATGGAGGGCTTTGTAGGTCAAGGAGGATTTTGTACTGGATTCTCTGGGAGATTGGGAGCCAGTGAAGCTTGTAAAGGACGGGGGTGATGTGGTCACGGGCCCGGGAACGGGTGAATAGACGGGCAGCGGAGTTCTGAATGTATTGGAGTTTATTGGTGATTGTTGAGGGTGAACCATAGAGGAGGCTATTGCAGTAGTCCAGACGGGAGGTGATGAAGGCGTGGATGAGGGTTTCTGCAGCCATGGAGGAGAGGGATGGACGGAGACGGGCGATGTTTTTCAGGTGAAAGAAGGCTGACTTTGTGATCTGTTTAGTGTATTTGTCGAAGGAGAGGGTTTGGTCAAAGATGATGCCAAGATTCCGGATGTGAGGGGAGGTGGATACTGGGATACCATCGATTTTGAGGGCAAAGTTATTGGTGGATTTTATGAGCGTTTTAGGGCCAATGATGATTATTTCAGATTTATCATAGTTAAGTTAATAAAGATGAGGAAATTGATTATGTGTTCATAATAATAGAAAAAATCGTTAGGATGGAGAAAATCGTCAGTGTCATCACTTTACAAACTACATACTCAGAGCAAACTCACCTGGTTCTCTTCAGATGAGACATTCAAGAATGACTCGGCAGTACCGGACCCCGTGATGTTTGCCTTCGTCAGAGCGTCTGTTCACCCAGAATGGTCAAGGAGATTTCTTGCGATATTCCAGAGACATTTCTATGTGTAGCCCTCCTAGCATGACGACGAAATGTTCCGCACCGTATTCCAGAGGCCATTTCCATTGTATTGACTTGGCAATGGCATAGAGTGGCTGATCGACTGTAAGAACCGCGACCTGTCCAGGGTTCAAGAAATTGAGGGCCGTTTTAACGACGTCCATACAATGTTTGATCATTGACGGTGTTGCAGACTTTTCGTAGAACAGTGGAAGCATAGCTGATATCGTTGTACAATTTATGGAGTCTTGGAGAGCGGCGTGGAAGGCAGACCATGTTACCATATCTCCCTGAGAAATTTTGCATTCTCGCATTTTTTGGATGCAGTAATCTATCCACTTGCTGAGCTCCGGTGCGGTTTCGCCAACTGTTTCCGTTTCTGCGGGCGTCAAAGATGGCTGGGTAGCGGGAGGCATGTACTCACATTTTGTTCCATTTGTTGGCACTTCCAAGACATCATGATAGCTCTTGAGCATCAGCGGCTGGGTACCCTTTGGTGGAAATCCTATCGGTTCTCTAACTTCACCGGGATTGGTTTCTGAAATCTTCTGGAACAATGAAATACCAGTGCCGTGGAATGAAGATGTAGCGGATGTGGAGGATAAATTGTGGTCAATATTGTCCAGAGCCGCGACAGTAAAAATCTGTTTTCTGAGCTGAACTGGGCACACGACACCGTCCTCAATGAATCGCTCACTCAAAGACACAGCCATTGCCGACTCTATTTCCAGGACACGAGAATAAGAAATGCTGAGCCATAACTTGAAGAGGGCCTGAATGAGTATTTTGTCTCGAAACTGTGCGTGAATTCTCAGGCCAATATAGATCGGCAGCGGTGGAGGATACGTTTGCCTGTGGCCGTGATCCGTCAGTTCCCTTTTTCTTAGCATTAAGAAGTATTGTTTGACACGCGGTCAAACACGCTTGTGACTCAACTTTAGTTTGGTCTTTCAAGTCCGACCCATTCAAGATCATTGCGATCATTGACAGAAGAGACGTGGGTATGGCTTCCTTTTGGCATCCCGGATGAAAATTTCCAGAAAAGGTGAATTTCTTGTGTTCGAACAGGTCTCTGCGAATGATATTGGCAGCTTTCACGATTGTACGTGCTTCATCATAGTCCCGTGACGTCATATGGTCCTTCAGCAAGTACGATAGCGAATCTCTGTAAACTATCAACAAATTGCGTCCTTCAGAAACTGTCGTTGCTTCTGGAAATCATTCCAGTATTTCATTCTTTAGTCTGCTCCGGTTTGTCAGCTTGTCTATACCGAGGTCACTAAGGCGAGCTTGATACAAGTCATACAATTCACTGAGTTTGAACACAACTTGACCGTTCATAACAGAGTTTTCAACATACGTGAAAAGTTCAACACGAGCTCGCGACTGGGACATCATTTCCAACTCATCTGCCGATGTCTTTTGTTCGTTTCTTTTCAGCGAACGATGGCGATTCCGAAACTTTGTGAGGCAATCGAAATGATATTTTGCTTCGATTGAAATCAAATCAGAACCTCCATTCAATCTAGCTAATAAATCGCCGTCCTGCAATTCTATGGCCATTTGGCGAATTTTTTTATCAGCACCAAAAGTAATGCACTCGTGAAGATCAGTTCCAACTGTACCGTCCCTGCCACAGAACAAACATTGTCGCTTTGTGTCGTCCACAGACCCGTGACGTTTGCTACGTTTTGCAGTTGCGGCGGCGTCGTCGAAGTCCAGGCTGGCCCGTTTCCGAATTCGTTCAAGCTTTTGATCGTTGAATTTTGAGTAGCACGATTTGTGCCACTTCGCGGTGTTTGAGATCAGCTTGCTAACGTCCTCCGGGATGAAGGGCACATTTACTGGCATAGCTTCTAGCTCTCGGAATATGCGAACGTTCTCCAGGAATTTAGTATACCCTTCCGACTTTTCATCCCTTCTGTTGAACGCATCCAGCGGGCATCTCAGATTTTCCTGAGTTATCTTCTGACAAATCAGGCACTTATTCCAGTCGGTAGGCCGGCTGGTCTCGGCCTCCGCGAGTAACTGAAAGAGACCAAAAGATACAATTAATATCTCAATACAGAATTGTATCCCAAAATAATTTGTTTCATAAAATACTTGTTTTGTTATAGTGAAAATTCTGGAGCATGCCTCCGAACCCAGCAGCTCGAGGCGCCCTGACCTACTCATCTAAAATATCTGCCACCCCTCATAATAAAAAGTTCCTTTCCACCCATGAAAAGGTTTGAAGAATTGATAGAAATATGTAATTATGTAATTTAACTACTTCACTTGAAATAGCTAATTGCTATATAGAATATATCCATCAAAAAAGCAATTTCTGTCAGGTTTGCTGTCACAACAGGGGATGGTCTGTTTTACTAAATACACAGCAGGCTTGCCTAGGAGAAAGATGGGTGTTCTAAGCATTCAGTCTATTTTTCTCTGGGGATGGTATTTTTTTCAAAACCCCATTTGGAGAGTCGCGAGAGCAAAAAAATAATGGTAGGATGACTTGCCTTACCCCTCCCTTTTTTACATTCGGGCCCAAAATTTTTCGTGGTGGGAGGGAGGTTAACAGAGAATAACTCCACATAGAGCACATAAATGGCATATTATAAAGCTGAAATGGCTCATGTGCAGACCCTTTTCGCCAAATTACTTCCCTGCTACCCACACCCGCTCGCTATGGGTGTAACAACATCGTTTTTTCGGAAATAACAGAAAAAAATCCAACCAAAAAAAACGTCTTGTTCGTCACATATTGCCCACAACAGATGTGTATTTAGGATTAAGACTCGCAAATACTACGTAATACATCAGTTAAACAGCTAGTTTTACTAAATCTGAACCTTCAAAATGTCTCGACTGCATCAATAAATACTCAAAACAATTCAAAATTATTCAAAATCGCACTTACCGCCACCATTTTGCGAAGAAATGCTCTGCCTCCATCGGAAAATGAAGCACGAAAAGGGCGTTCCCGTCGGTTCCGCACTGCGGCGACGCCCATTTTCCCCTACCGTACATAGCGCCCTCTTGTGGGCGTATAGTAACCGATCTCGATTGTCGTCTTATTGAAATTGCTTGTAGGCATGATAGGGAACCCACACACAAAAAATGGTACTTTTGTCCAGCAGGTAAATATTGTTCCCTTATCTGACCACACTAGATGGTGCAATATCAAGCCCAACATGTAACTGAAGCCCAACAATATCAAGCTTTTGGCTCGATGCCAAAAAAAAATAAGCAACTTCGCGTCTTTATATAAAGTTCACGTTGCACAATAGTCATGCACAATAAATAGTCACTGCGAAGGACATTTGTTAAATCGCTAGGTGCTTTCCTAGATACGGGGAGTGTTCCTCATGGTCTATGATGCTATACTATAATATAATGTACTGTACTGTTGAATACTGCATGGATTGCATCATCGGATGCACCAGATTGTTTAGCACAAGACTTAAAGGTCAAATTGCCTGTTTGCTCAGTCATCTTGGTCATGTTCTTCTTTGATTTCAATTTCTGCGCATTTGGCATCGATGCTTCAGCCACCATAACCTGATTGGGAATTCCTTATTTGCTTTATTGTTATTTTTAATGAGGTTGTTTGTTCATGTTTTTGCAAGGGTTCTATTGGTTGATTTGTGCTTTCAGTGATGGAAGAGAAAGTTATTCCAGTTCGTGTGGCCATCCGTTGCCGGCCTCTTGTTCCTCGAGAGTTGGCTGAAGGATGCAAGACGTGCATATCCTTTGTACCTGGGGAGCCGCAGGTAAATGCATATTTTGCGATGGCTCGTCATCGACTTCACTCTAGTTCTTCATTTGTCCTTTAAATGAGATCAAACATTAGTGGGATGCTGTAATGTGGGCAGAGGCATATCAATTGATGCATTTGCATCTAATTATATTTCCTAGTTGTTGAAGTGTCCTCGTATTGAAATATAATTTGGTGTTGATAATCTCCCGATATGTATTCTTCTGTTCTCTCCAGATTATTGTTGGTACGGAGAAGGCGTTCACATTTGATTACACGTTTGACCCTGCAACTGAGCAGGAAGAGGTGTTCAATGCTACTGTTGCTCCTCTGCTTTGTGGTATTTTCGATGGTAATTGTTTTCCTCTTTTCTTTTTGTAAACTCATTTATTTATAAAGGTCAAAAGTCGAGGCTGTATAAATCAATTTTCATTTTGTATGGTTAAAAAAAACTGTTTTCGTTATTTTGAGCATACAGAAGCAGACTGCTGAATACAAATGGATGTGGATGAGCTTTGCTTTTTTACATACTTCCTAGTTTGTTCCTCTTTTTGCAAAGAGTAGGTGATCTATCGATGCACCATGACCAAATTGCGAAATTCCTGCCCTAACTACCACTGAAGGCAATGGTTACCCACCCTGTATAATCCTTGCCAAGAAACTATTCTGGCATCATTGATGCTGTTTAACAGTGTATGGTACATCTCAAAGAATACATTTCAGTGTTTTCTGAACATGCAACTACAGAGTGATTGAATATGATCTTGATTGTCCCAAGTCAGAAACGAGTATAATTTTGGTTTTGTTAAACCCATCCTTAAGATATTTTATTTTGTTGACAGCATTGCACTTTGAGTGCTGATAGAGCTCTGAGAAGAAGGCCTAACCAGGAAAAGGGAATTGATAAATCAAATATTTGATTTCATTGACTTGATAAATTGATTGATAAATCATTGACTCAAGAAAATGTATTGTTGCTGAAGTTTTGAGAATTTTTTTTTTTTTTTTAGGTTACAATGCCACAGTCCTGGCATATGGTCAAACTGGCTCAGGTAAAACATTCACCATGGGGGGAACTTACACAACCAATCAGGATGATTATGAAGTTGGAGTTATTCCCCGGGTCATACACCATCTCTTTGATGGTATATCTCAAAGATCCGAGATCGAATTTGTGCTCAAAGTTTCCTACCTCGAGGTAACTGAAAATGTTGAGATTGTTTTGTGGGTGTGAAATTTTGTTTTCTGTGACTTTGCAACTTGAGATTTCCTTTTTATTTTATCGATTTATTTTGCAGGTTTACAATGAAGAGATCATCGATTTGCTCCACAACTCAAAAGAACATCAAGTGTTGAGCATCAGAGAAAATGCCAAAGAGGGCCTAAAGGCAAGTGTGGATTTGGATTTCTGAAATGAGATGTTTTTATGCCTGCAGTGTGTCACGATGGCTGTTTCTTCGACTATTTAAAATTGTAATAACGTCCCCAGGTAGCCGGTTTGACAGAGCAAATTGTTTGCACTGCTGAGGAGATGGTGAGATGCTTGGAGCTGGGGAATTCAGCTCGAACTGTGCGTTCAACGGCGATTAATGCACAGTCATCCCGCTCGCATGCAATATTCACAATCTCCATGGAACAAAAGCGTGCAGAACAACGGTGAGGGGCAATGTCGGAACATTTTGTCATGTGACTGAGGAAAGGTAAAAGGCATTACCCCAAATGGCTACTATAATGACTGACATGTCGTTAACCTGTTGTACCTTTCCCTTCCTTTCAAACCTTATTGGGCATGAATGTGACAGCTGCTGTTGTTGCAAGTTTCATTTGGTAGACGTCGCTGGGTCAGAATGTCAAAAGAAGACTAAAACTGAGGGTGTTCGTCTCAAAGAGGGAATCAACATCAACCGTGGTCTTCTTGCCTTGGGAAATGTTATCAGTGCCCTTGGAGAGGATTCGGGAAGGAAGGGCCACATTCCTTACCGTGACTCAAAGCTCACGCGCCTGTTGCAAGGTGATGGCCGATTGGACCCACATTATGCAGTCTCATTATACCAACTCTGTTTTCTCACTGGTTGCACTTCACCCACAGATTCCCTTGGTGGCAACAGTCACACATTGATGGTGGCATGTATCAGTCCAGCTGATGCCCACCTTGAGGAAACTGTGAACACTCTTCGCTTTGCAGACCGTGCACGCAAGATAAAAAACAAGCCAATTGTGAAACGTGATCCTCAGGCTGCGGAGATGCTGGCCCTGAAACAGCAAGTGAGGGCTTCTTCTTCTCTTCTGTAGATGGTGGAATTAATTTTTCTTAACTATATTACCAATGCTTGAGCAAAGCATTGTATCCTACAAGGATATGAAAGCTTGGTACCTTCTGTAAACTTAAAATTGAATGTGGAAAACCATGTCTTACCTCCTCCCCTTCCTCCCCCTCAACCCCCTCCCAATTTATATATATATATATATATATATATATATATATATATATATATATATATTTGTACTACATGCAGGTACAGCAGCTAAGTGTACAACTTTTGCAAGCGACAGGTGGAAGGGCACCGGAGCAGCTCAGGTACGCTTTTTTTTTTTGCATTGCTTTATTACACATGGTAGTTACATGCTTAACTTGAAAGGCACTCGGTAGAGCACATACCTCCACCAGGCTGAACAGGTTACGTTTTGTATCTCACTTGGCCAGATCTGGATTCAGACCTGAACTAAAATCTAATCTGTTTGTTCTTTTCTCCGACCCAACTCATCCACCAAGTTTTGTCATAACTCGTCCACAACCTTTTGAGATGTCTTCCTATATATTGTTTTTGGCCCTATCACTCAATGGCAAAGAACCACTTAATTTTTTTTTTTTTCATGTCTGCATTCAGACCTTCGGAAATTTTATCAATTCGTTCTTGTCACACACACAACCGGTTACGTGCAGCCGAGCTAAACCCTGGGTGGGAGTCTGCTACCTGATGGAGCAAATTAATGGGGCTATTATGTTCACGCAAAGCTGAAAAAAATGAAGGAAAAGACAACCGGGAAGATTTGAAGCAGTTTACTAAATCGGTTTTTGGCAATTATCTTAAAAACCATTGACTTTTGGATATGAAAATGTATTACTGACCCCCCATAATGTGGCCATTGCGCAAATTTTGAGTGGTCGGGCAACCTCCTAGGTCCAACGGTTCTGTAGATACAGTCACGGCAAAAAAGGGGGCGTGGCCCAAAAAGGGGTGTGGCCATTTCAGCTATTTTGCCGTCAGTGGCAAATGTGTTACCAACCAAATATTGTTCCTGGACCTTCAATTAGTGGATTCCTGAAGAGTTTAGGTCTGTACAATAAAGTGCATACTCAACCACCATGAGCTACTCTAGTATAGCTACTGAGTGATTAAATAAGGACTTTCTTATTGTATATTTTCTAAATATTAAATCATAAATGTCCCTGCAATGGCATTATAAAACGTCGCTGCAACGTTTACGCATTGTTATGATTGCTTGGTGCCGAAGAGTCTGAAGCAGCACATTCTTCTCATTAAAGGATTTGTAAATGCAGATCTGCTCCCAGCAGGGAGCACCCGCATCCCAATATTTCACTTGACCAATCACATTGTATCCCCCGATCCTTGCGCCCTCCCACCCAAACTTTTACCCAACCAATCCGACTGCTCTGCTCCCCTCTCTTCGCTCCTCCCCCCTCCTCTTGCTCCTCCCACTTGAAATGTTTTAAAAATCAGAACGAATGACCAAATAACCAGGATTATCACTGGGTGTGTAGGATGTTGGTTTGCTGTACTTAGAATTCTGTATGTTTACACTGTATGTTGACTGTATACTGTGCATGCTACTGTATCCTTATGATGTTTCCTTTGATGTACATCTCTATACGTACCAGGATTTTCACTTGGGACCTTCTGTGAATCTTGAAATGTAATTTGTGAATTGTATTATGGTTTGATAAAGGTTATTGTTTGCTTGTTGTTATTTCCTTTTAGACAGAAAGTGTTATCCTCCTCGGGAATTAAATTTGTGACTTTCTTCTGACAAGTTGATGGACATTGAATTTCTTGGTTCATATATTACATACTATGGTAGGGAAAATATCCACGACAGCCGCCATATTTGTTTTAACACAAAAGCCTTAACCACTGAAAACACGTCCTGGTGAGAGTCTGCAATCTCTGATTTTTTTTTTCATTTTTTTTTTTCTAGTTTTGTTACCCCAAATGGCCGATTTAGAATAGGTACACCGTATCCCTGCGTATCGTAAGAGGCGACCAAGGGTTGGCGTCAGGAAGGGCATCCGGCCATAAAAACATTGCCTCAAACAGGGAACCATGATTGTCATGGGGCCCGCAAGGCTAACTCCCGCTCTAGCGGGGAAAAATGGCCTTAAAACGATCATTCATTCATATATAAAAATTTTCTCTCTATCTCCACTTCTTCTGGTTCTGGAACTGAACCGTAATCTCCATTTCCGTGTTAATGTATTAATTTGTTGCTGGCATTGTTTGTGTGGAAATGTAGTCATGGAAATGAAGAGCGAGAGCAACAGCTCACTGAGCGCAATGTCGACCTACAAAAGCATGTTGATCGCCTGGAACGCCAAAATTCTCAACTGAGCGAGCAAGTTGTGTTGGTACGTCAACAAAAAAGCCAAGGCATGGCTGGTTGTTGTGCAGCTTCATACCTCCACATTGTTGTGGAATACTGATTCACCCTTGAATGAGTCTTCACCCATAACGGCCTTTACCACTTTTCAATAACATTGATTGTGGTTTTTTGGGGGGGTTTTTTTTCTTCTTCTTCTTCTTCCCCTCCCCCTCCAATTGTGTATATATGTGTATATATATAATATATACACACACACACACACTTTTTTTTCTTTTTTTTTCCCCCTCCAATTAAACATTTTCTTTGTAATCTACTTTTAGCTGGAGATGCAGAAAGAGAAAGTTCAGAAATCTATCGAGGATGTGAAACAGCATGAAGGGTATGTCATCCATCAACCTGCATACTTACACATTAATCGTGTTGCGTTTTTGTTTCATTTTTTTTTCTTCCCCTCTCCACCCCCAATTAGTACTGTAGATTCATCAATTCATCAATTAGTACTGTAGATTCAGCCTGGTGTTGGCTTAGCGGCTAGGGTGCCAGCTTAGGATCCTGGGTTTGAATCCCGGTCGATTGCTGAATTAACGCCAGGGGGGTTGACTCAGCCTGTCATCCTTCCGAGGTCGGCTAATTGAGTACCAGTTCACATAACTTAACTTTGCATGAGCGCCATCTTGTGGCATTAAACATATAACCCTGACATTCACTTAACATTGGATGAGCGCCCTGTTGTGGCATTAAACATGAAGTGATGCGAGTTGACAAAGTGGAAGTTGCAAGGCGGCCATCTTGGATTTTGACGTGGCGACCCAATTTACAATAGCGTTCTTCCTTATGCCGAGATGCACCCACACACCAAATCAGAAGTTGGTACTTCGCTTATTTTTCAAGATATTCATCTCAACGTTCAGTGGAACACACCTGGACGACACCTGGATTCACCTGGACGACAATCTTGCGCATGTGCAAATGCGCTGTTATGGTGTTGATGTGATGCTCTCAAAGACTGGCGCATGCGCAAATGGACGCGCTGGATTGCAAGGTCACGTGTGGACATGTACGTCATATGTGGATGGAACACAGCCGGTTCTCAATCTTGCGCATGCGAAAATGCGCTGTTGTGGTGTTGATGTGCTCTGAAAGACTTTGGCGCATGCGCAAATGGATGCGCTGGATTGCAAGGTCACGTGTGGTCATGTACGTCATATGCACAATCTTCTTTAGCATCCCTTCGAAGGACCGCAGCATTTGTTCCATTTGTTGGCACGCGCGTCGGTGGGCACCCGGTTTTGCACACGTGGGCATGTGTTAAGTGTCTTTTTCGATACATGTCCGGGGCCTGTCACCCCCATTACCACTCCCCCCAGGAGTTATTTCAGGCCCTTTCCTGGGCCCCAAACACACCAAACACATGTTCTGTGTCTGACATGTTGGGTGTCGTGTCTTCTGGACCAAGTACTGAGGTGAAATATTGTTTGTTTACTTGTCATTTTTGCATTTAACTAGTGTAGTCTTGTGTGCATTCTGGGAATAGCCTGAGAAGCACATGTTTTGGTTTTCTTTGGTAGGAGGGTTTTTTTTTTTTTTTTTTTTTTTTTTTTTTTTGGTGTGTTTCTATATTGATGATTGATAAATCTTGTTTCCATGCAAAATGTTCCTTAACTCGAATAATTGACCCACTGTGTAACAAAGCAGGTATGGTTAGTGCGATTAGCACCAAATACCAGTAGTGCAATTAGCACCACGACGGATTCACAGTAGAAAGTGACTTTAAAATATTTGCATTTAAAGATTGCACTGTTATAGTACCGCACAGTTACGCTATCGGATGCTATAATTGAATTACTATCAATCCAATTGGACAGCTGGGTTTTTGTCTGCTGAGTAGTTGGAACTGTGAGTTAGGTACCTGGCTGTGCTGTTTGTTGCAGGTGTGGTGTGGACATCAGTGCAACATTGAGTATTCCCTTTCAGTGCATTTGCAGAGTCGTTGGATGTGCTTGCAAATGGAGGAATTGAGTTAAGAAAACCGTTTGAACTTCTGCAGAACCTTCAGAGCAAGATCACTGAGCTGGAGGTATTCTGGAGTAACAAGTGTTCTTAAAAAAACCAAAAAAACAACAACTTTTGTTCGTTTTTTGTTAAAAAAAAAACAAAATTGTTATTTAATTTACTTTTTGTTTTGTGCAGGTGCTTTTTCTGCTTTGTGGGAATTCTCACGTTTTATGTTTTATTTCTGCTGTAGGGTTCAGGTGAAGTTGCGGAGCCTTTCTCGGTGCAATATGACGAGCGACAGGTAAAGTTGTCTCTAGAGCTGCTGCAATTGGACCAAACACTGGCCATGAAGAAAGAGCTGGCTCGCCATGTCACGCTAGTTGACACGACCGTGCTTGCAGATAATGGCAGTTACCAGGTAAATGGAAATGCATTGTGTGATGGGTTTTTATTTTTTTGGGGTTTTAATTTTTGTTTTTTTTCCTTTGGATTATTGGGCATTGAGGTTTAAAAATAAATTAATTAATGTGTACCATTTTTACCTCTTTCATCAGGATAATCTTTTGGAACTAGAAAAAAAAGTTCAAAACCTTGAGCGTGAGAAAGAGGAGCAACATGCTGCGGCCAAGAAAGAAGCCATCCATGCCAAGTATGAATTGTTAATGTACCCTGATCCTTATCCATATTGGATTAAATATCAAGTCTGCAGGTTTTGGAAAGGCAACATTGTCAACATTGCCATATGGCCCAAAAGTTATTCTCGTATGGGAGAATAAAAAATAAAAAAATTCTTCATAATGTGTCACTGCCATTTTCATTCAAGGATCAGTGAGAAGCGTCGGAAAAGGCTGCAGGACCTCGCAAGTGAAATGGCGTCGCTGAAGAAGAAAATTGTTGAGCAAACTAAGCTCCTCGACCACAAGCAGAGAACTGACAAAACGGTCTCCCAACTCAATGATGAGATCCAGGTAATGGGTTGCACTGTAGTTTGAGAAATTGATTTATCTTGGCCAGGCCAGTGGTTGATGTTTCCCCATCTTCAGGTGCACCTGAACCAACGTGTACATCTCATCAAGAGTATCAAAGATGATTCAACCAAGTTCCGTCAGTGGTGTGTACAAAAGAACCGTGAGGTTCAACAGCTCAAGCAGAAGGTCAGCTTGTGCAATGAGACTTCTGAAGCATAGACCAGAAGTTTGGTTGGCTATCTTGTTTTGATTGTGAATGAAGCTTGTTTTGATTGTGAAAAAAAAAAAAATTAATAATAATAATAATAAGTCAAAAATAAAGAAACTAAATAATTCATTTATCAATCAATAAATAATTAATCGATTAATTGCTTAATCAATAAATCAAAAATAGCCTTTCCTGCGAAATAAAAAAAAAAATTCTTTCTTTTTTGTATACAAATACATTAAACATTAATCATACAAAAGTCAAACCGACACACAAAACACAAAAAACAAGGGGAGCGGCAGACAAGAGGGGGAAGGACACAAACACAACATTTGAGAGCAGGGACATCGGGAGGACTTGGGGGGGGGAGGTGGGAGAGGTATAAAACATATGAACACTGCAAGGACTCTGGGGTGAATTACCGGGGTTAGAAAAGATCAAGGTTTTCGATGGGGGAAGATAGATGGTGGTGAACAGCTGTTTTAAAGACCTGGAGGGAGGAGTGGGATTGAAGGGAGTGGGGGAGTTTGTTCCAGAGGCGGGAGAAAAGGGGAATGAAAGAGTGAAGGTGAGCAGAGAGACTCGACTTTGGCAGTTTAACCATAAGAGGGTTGCAGGCAGATCTTGTGCGACCTGAAGGAATATTGGGGGGACAGAGCTGGGGGAGCAAGGCTGGAGAGGAGTCGGTGGAAGACAGAAAGACCACCAACCTGCCTGCGGTGAGTGAGTGAAAGGCCCTTGGAGTTGACTTCATCGCAGGAGATTCCAATGATTCTGAAAGCTTTGGCCTCCACACCTTGCTCGGCTTCACGCTGTTAGGCAGGAGCACCAGCCCAGAGGGGGGGGAACAGTATTCCATTGAGCTGCGGATGAAAGCCTTATATGTGGTGAGGAGCTCAGGTGTGCCAAGGAATGACTGCGCACGACGGAGGATGCCCAGTCGGCGACTGGCTTTGGAGGCCAGCTTGGAAATGTGGTTTTCCCAAGAAAGATCATGGGATGTCCAAATCATTGGATCTTGGTCATTGGCATTGGCACTTGGTCGTTGGCATGTCCAAATATCAGCTTCCTAACTCAAAAGGTGCCTGACATTTAAGACTAAGGATTTAAAGGATTAAAATTTAAAGGATTTAAATTATTTAAAGGATTTAAATATTATAATAATTTAATTATTATTATTAAATTATTAAATTAAAAATCAAAATTATTAAATTTAAATTAAATTATTTAATTTCAAGGATTTTAAGGATTTTAAAGGATTAAAATTTAAAAATTAAATAATTAAAATTTAAAGGATTTAAAGGATGAGGAGACTAAAGAAATGTATCAGTACTTAATCGATAATAATTAAGTAATTCATCAATTAGTTGATTATTCAAAAAACAACAAAATCCCGTTTTTGACAAAGTACTGACTATTGTGCCGAAATTTCAGCTTCCCAGCTCGAAGGATGGCTGAGATATCGCCCGGACAAACAAACAAGAAAACAAGAAAACAAACAACCAGAGTGAAAATTGAGTATTCCCTTTCAGCGTGCGTCATTGCCGAGCCCCCTTCGGTGTCCGGCAATGACGTTATACAAAGCGCCTGGAGATGGCATAGGAAAGGAGTGGTGTACAAAAGCTCGAGGGAGATGAGCTAGTCCAAGATAGCCAATGAAAGGTTTCTGTTGGATATATGTCATCTTAGGATGCAGTGGTTTTTTTCAAAGGGAGAGATCCAAGCAATATTGTGGAGTAGGCCTCTATTTTTGGGCCATATAGAAAGGGCCTGCCATTCTTGCATCACCCAACCAAGGAAAACTCCTCCTTGTTCGTCTTTATTTTAATTTTTATTTTTATTTTCCTTTAAAAAAAATAATAAAGTAAACCGATGTACACTTTTTAGGAGAGAAAGCACCAGTTTGAGGTGCTGAGGATGGAGAGGGGCTATGAAAAGCAGATGGCCGTTCTTCGACGCAAAACTGAAGAGGTGAGCCCTTGGTCTTTAGCGGCCAAAGGGCTGCAGGAATTTTGACCAAGCCTAAATTGCCCTTCCTTGGGTGAGCCCCCCCTTGTGTGTCATTCTCTTATCTAGGCAGCTCGCCGGTTGAGAGATGCACTGCAGCGGCAGAAGGAAGCTGGGGAGCAACGCAAGGGACAGCAGCAGAAGGGCAAGGAAGGAATGGCTGCTTGGATCAAGGTCTTCATCTTCTGATGACCAGAATTTTTGATTAACATTATGTATCTTGAGGGGAGGGAGGAATTGCAAGAGTCATTACATGAATCATTTAATAATCTTGGGTGTACTGTATGTGGATCCAAATACCTCTATAACCATTCTCATGAGATAGAAAGCTTGTAGTTGGTGCTAGCTTCATGTTTTAATGCCAAGGTTGAGGGTTTGGTATGCTGGCATTTCAAAAACCTGGGGTTTTTTTTTTCATGCTGATTGCTTTGACCTCAGGGCTTGTTGACCATTGAGGTAGAGGTCTTGGTAAGCATGGAGGAGGTAAGATGTCACCTCAATAACCTTTTGGATGACCACATGCTTGCCCGGGATTTGGCACAGCTGCAGCGCAACAAGGAGGACATTTCCCAGCCTATTAAAAAATCTCGGGTAAGGTCATGTGATCAAGTGAATTAAAAAATTAAGTTTTAACCAAGTCATTTGTCACTCCTGGGTTCCATTCTAACCTCTGTCTATTTGTCATCTGTAGCGAAGAACGTTCGGCAGCAGGGAACGCGAACAAGATTGTGACATTGACGAGCAGATCAAAAGTTTGGAAACTGAGATGGAACTGAGGTACATATTTTACTGTCTACGAATCAAGAATTTCAATCAGTGCATCCTGCCAGTTTTTCATATAATTTATCCAACCAGTGATTCTCAATGCAAGGTTTTTTTTTTTTTGTCCCCCGTCGCACTGCGGAGCGAAAGAGGACTATGGTTTTCCCCTCCGTGCATGCGTAAGCGAAGGACCGAATTCTAATTTGGTGTGTGGGTGCAACCCACGTCAAAATCCAAGATGGCCACCGCCATGTATGTCTGACGCCATGTATGTCTGAACCTTGAGCTTAATATCTTGAAAAATAAGCGAAGTACCAACTTCTAATCTGGTGTGTGGGTGTATCTAGGCATAAGGAAGAACACTTGAAAATTGGGTCGCCACGTCAAAATCCAAGATGGCCGCCTTGCATCTTCCACTTTGTCAACTCGCATCACTTCAACGACGGGGGACCTAGGCGTAATGCTTGTTTTTTTTTTGTTGTTTTTTTGCCAAGTTTATTTTAAAACTTCCTCCACAGGTCTGCACAGATTGCTGACATGCAACAAAAGCTGGCTGATGTGGATGGTGATGAGCGTGTGCCATTTTGGGATGGCTTCAGCTTGATTGAGGCTAAGTCTGCCCTCAAGTGGCTTATGAAGGAGGTATGAGAGCCTTTTCTCTGTGTCGGGAAGATCCCTCTCCTTTATTTAAAAGAATAAAAATTATTCTCCTTGCTTATTATTATTATTTTTATTATCCTTATTATTATTATTTTTTTCTCCAGATGAATAAGGAATGGTACACTCCACTAATTTTTGTGGGTGGTGTGTATATTTGATGTTTCACTCCAGGTGGTTGCCACACGGGTGCGGTGTGGGGTTAAGGAAAGAGAAGTGGTTGAGTTCACCAAGCAGGTGTCACAGGAGCGACAGCGAGCAAGCGAGGCCGCAGGTATTGCATGCGAGGCTCAAGAACATCAAGATCAGGTATTGCATGTCAGGTGGTGGATGGTAAATTCTGGCTCTGGACTCTGGTGTTCAACTTTGATATTATGCTATTGAAGCAATGTTAACCACCTTCAAGCACCTCCCTTTTTCCGACAGATGATCCTGATAAATCAGCGACAACAAGAAGCAGAAGACAAGGTAACTTCTGCCTTTCAGAATTTGTGGCTGAGAACTTTTTATTTCTGGGTGTATAAAAGGCAGATGCACTTTTGTTCCAAAAAAGATGTTACTTTGCCAAGCCTAAAATCCAAGGCATCTTCTGCACAATAGATTATGCAAAAATGGTGGAACTTTTATAATACAGGTACTTCCAACTCTTCCCTTTCTATATAAACAACGATGTAGAATAACTAGTGGTTACGTCCATATCTTCAAGTTAAATGGCAAAGGTGGTTGGCTGTTTTTTATTTTCTTTTTTTGGAAATTTGACCTACCAGATTGCATGAACTGTGCCAACAATTTTTGTGCCACATTTGGAGATGGGATGAGCAGTGGGGTGGTCGACCCAACTCCACTCATGCCAAATGAGTCTGTTCATGATCAAATACTTTCAAAACCAAAGGAACAGCATGTTTCCATCAAATTCCAATATTTTCACTTGCTTAATTGGCTGTTTTGCTGTCCCAGCCATGTCTGCATACTGCTGGGGTGGGCTTGGGGTGAGGGGGTAAAGATTGTCATGCAAACTGTCATTACTTGTGATTGCCACATACAAGTGAGTTTCCAAATTTTGTTTATGTTAATCCTCAAGCATTTAAAAAGACGTGGCAGAGGAACAACCATAGGTTGTCTATTATTGCATAGGCTTGATGGGCCTAATGGCCTCCTGCATGGAATGAAGTTCCTTATAAGGGAACTCTTATTGTTTTGCTTCAATGTCGATTTGTGTTTTTGTCGATTTACAGCTTGTATGGTCGAATTCACTTTGTTTTTCTTTGTTTCTGGGTTTTTCAGCAGAAAGCTTTGAATGTCTCTGATGAGCAAAAAACCCCTCCAAAGGTTAGGCCTTCATAAATTCCCAAGTAATCTTTTACCTGTCTCTTCCTTTGAGGTTGAAAGTTGACCATTGTCTTTGGTATATCTCTTGTGTTGTGGTGCATTTAAGTTGCAAATGTGATTTATTCTTGGTGTGTGTAATGCAAGTTGGTCATGTCTGATGGGAAATACAGTTTGTTTGAAATAAATCACAAATATCAGAAGAAAGTTTTTAAAATTTAGAACTATTCTCACTCAGAGTTAAACATCACCGTAATATTATGCGGTTGCTTCAACGTTTTCAGTTGCAATGTCTTCAACATCTGTTTTGGAAAATATCAGTTAATGTGTTCGTTTTAATGCTGCCTCTTGCCTGTAACCCGGTTTGTAAACGAGACTCTTGAAATCGTATGGATGATTTGCATTCAAACGCACAATCGAAATATGAAGATAACTGATGAAATTAACAAATAATGCTGAAGCTGTCCATTTGTTTTCCTTTCATAACCTCAACGATGATGCAGGAACAACGGACAGGTGACCAAAATAGTGACCAGAGCCCCAGAGGTGAACAGCCGCAGGATGGTGTTGAGGTTCCCCCAGAAACGTCTTTCTTCTCCATTCCTGACATCGCTCCTTCACCAAATAAAAGGTAACATCCCTTTGCAAGTCATTGGGTTCATTACGTAATTTTTTTTTATGGCAGGGTTATCCAGTGTTTTGCTGGGGGGGGGGGGGGTGGGGTGTGGAGGGGGTTGGGGTGAGAGGGTGGCAGGACAGCCAGCAGAGAGGGGACAGGGGAAAAACTGAAAAGGGGTAGGAGAACCGATGGGGTTTGGGGGGGGGGGGCGAAGGGAGGAGGGGGAAAGAGTCCGTAAGGCGTGGTTGCAGGAAGAGACGGGGTTAAATTTGGGTTTATATAAAATGGTGAGTTGAGGCAATGCTGGTGTGTAAAGGAGTCTTTGTGGTTTTCATGGGTCTTGAGGATCTTTGGGGTCCAAATGGTCTTTGGAGTGTTCAGGGTTTTCAAGGGTCTTGATCTCCCAAGCATATCCTGCAGCATGGAAAGATTATTCTCCCAAGCATGTAAAGAGGGGTCTTCATAGGCTAAAGTGGTGGACAAAATACTCTTTTGACAATCCCCTGGTCGGATTTGGAACCCAGACAGGATTAGTTTTATTTATTTCGATTTTGAGAAGTATTTGTTTTATCGGGGTGAGATGTTTTCACTTTCGAATAACTTCCTGAGCCCAATGTTTTTTCAAATTAGCACGATATCATGCTGACGTGCCATCTATTGACTCACGAGAAGCTGCTGAGGGCATTTCTCCGGTTGTTGTATTTTGCCATTTTCAGAGTGATTGATAGATTAGGACCTGGGATAGCGGCACTTGAGCATGCACCCATTGTTAAGCCCAAAGCTCCCAGTCTCACTCACCTGCACCCTTGTACGATAGAGTATCCATTGTTTCCACCATTCATCCTACACCACCTTTAATTTTGTGCAACAGTTGGGCAAGTTATCTCATCAGTGTCGAGAAAAGTGTGAAAATATCAGACCACTTGACCATATTCACGAGGGCAGTTGACCGTGTCTTGTTTTCTGGGTGGCTTCCCATTCTTTCAGACGTGCAAGTGCAAATTGCTGAAAGAATGTGACGTTGATGTTGACATGTTTCATGATGTAATTTGCCATGATAGTTTTATAAATGCTTGCTGTAATAATGACCTGCTCTAATTTTTATTCGTGAAACATTTAGGCCATGGGCCAGACATGGTCCTCGTGCACCCCCCCCCCCCCCCACAACTCTACCACCCCATATACTTTTGAAGCACTCGGGTCCCCTCAACATGAAATCAACTGGTAACAGTAAATAAACTGGTTCTTACTATTCATTTTTCACACATATTTGATGGTACCCTTAAAATATATCTTTTCCGTGTCGTTATGTTCCCCGAGATGGCTGAAAGTGGTCTGAGTTATACAAGTTATATATCATCTGAAAGGTAATTATCTGCTGGTCATTATAAATGGCATATATTTTAAATTTAGTGTTACCATTGGCCTCAAAAATCAAGTCGAACAGCTATACCCCATGTTTCGCTGTGTCAAACTAACACTTCAAATCCAGCCGCACTAGAATTGATTCACATTAATAACAAATGTCTGGACATTCTTCATAAAAATACCTTTCATTTGATACCAAATGTGTATTTTTGTCAATAAAAATCTATCAGATATGACACTTCAAACAGAATGCAGGTGTGCCGACAATCGCGATAACTGCACGAAATGATCGCGTTGATAGACATTGTCAGTCATGGAAGGTGCTTTAATTGGAAAGTGAAATATCATTCAATTGCTCATTGTTACTTGACAATATATTATTAAGTCACACTTTACCTCGATTTAGTTACAGGAATACATGCATGTTGCAAATGAAGCAGCTTTGTCAACCACTCGCTACTATTCAGAAATTTACCAGCTAGAACATCAGCTAGAATCTAGCATCAGCGAGAACTAGAAGAAGTTCACAAGAAAGCTTTTAAAGTAGTTTGTGATGTTGTAGATAAGGAGGTGTTACATAGCCACAAGGTTGTGAAACTATCAGACTTGAGAGCATTGTATGTTGCTCAGCTAGAAAGCAGCAATGTTGTTATACTGTAACAAATAAGGTGTGATTGTGTGTGAATTTAGCAATTCATATTTCATTGTGTTGAAAGTTGGCACAGTGTTACCACATGGATCATCTGAGAAGCATATGCGGCAATTGTCAGCACACCTGCGGTCAGTTTACAGTGTCATATCTGATAGATGTTTACTGGTAAGAAGACATATTTGGTATCAAATGAAAGGTATTTTTATGAAGAATGTCCAGAAAGTTGTTGTTAATGTCAAGTCTACTGTGGCTGGATTGAAGATATAAGTTCGAATATCTTAGTCTGTGTTACGTTGGCACAGCGAAACATGGGGTATAGCTGTTCGACTTGATTTTTGAGGCCAATGGTAACACTAAATCTAAAATATATGCCATTTATAATGACCAGCAGATAATTACCTTTCAGATGATATATAACTTATATAACTCAGACCACTTTCAGCCATCTCAGGGAACATAACGACACGGAAAAGATATATTTTAAGGGTACCATCAAATATGTGTGAAAAATGAATAGTAAGAACCAGTTTATTTACTGTTACCAGTTGATTTCATGTTGAGGGGACCTGAGTGCTTCAAAAATATATGGGGTGGTAGAGTTGTGGGAGGGAGGGGGGGGGGGTGGGTGCACGAGGACCATGTCTGGCCAATGGCCTAATTTGATTTATTATTTTTTCGTGGTTGACATTGAGATGGATCATCTTGAGCCAAAACATCCTCCTGCCTTTTCCAATGTTGCTGCCTGCCATGCTGCTCAAAATTAGCTTTGAATTTCAGGTTTTCCTTCCGATTGTTTTTTTTTTACGGCGTAGCCCATAGGGCAAAGCCGTCTAGAATAGTGTTTGTCCATATGTATGTTCCCTCAAACGTATACCAATCAGAGCTGAGGATCTGGTCGCATGACAGGATGATGTGATTACGTCTGATGTCATTATGGTGGTACGGCGGCTGACTCTCCACACTCCGGCATTTTGATTCCAATTTCGCTCATGCCGAACATATCGTCGAACCTGTCATATGTCACAATCGACATGCTCTACCTCTACGTTTTTCATTCAGTGTGAGACACAAACAAACCGATTGTTAAAATGACAGTGAAATAGCGAAAGCATCGGACGTCTCTTCCAACAAAACGGTACGTATATGCCTCATCTTCAGACTGCTTCGGACAAATTAAGCACAGGTTTCTTAATGCAGTAGTGTATCGTTCCACTTGTATCATTTTTGTAATAGTAATAATAATAATATAGTAAATATGACCATAACACTTTAATCCCAATGTCGTGAATACAAATTAATGGATTGAAGCAGTGTTTGGTTCATGAATCAAAAATAAGCGGTTTGCGGTACTAACAACTGTGGAAGTAAGGAATTTGCCTCGGTTTTTTTGATGGCATGTTATTAACCCAATCCTTGTGCGGTATATACACACCGGTGTGTACCCCGGTTTAGAATAGGTACACCGTATCCCTGCGTGTCGTAAGAGGCGACAAACGGTTGGCGTCAGGAAGGGCATCCGGCCATAAAAACATTGCCTCAAAAATAGAACCATGACAATGTCATGGGGACCGCAAGGCTAACCCCCGCTCTTGCAGGGAAAATGGCCTTAAAATGCCGGTTGTTGTATTGTTGTGGGGTATATAGATTACAGTAGATCTTCCCTCAGTTCTGTAAGTAAAACATACCTCAGATGTCGGGATTCCTCCAAATTTCTTTGTTTAATGTTATAAACAGCATTAGCGACTGTTTAAAAAGCTAATTATGTGTGTTCGTGGTTTATATTTTACAAGCCCGGCTACGCCGCTGTTGGACTTTTGGTCTTGTTTTTCATTATTTTCTGAAATTATTATTTTATTTTTATAATTTTTTTTAAATTCTTTTTTTTTTTTGCCATAAATGTCTCCCTTCCAGGTATTGACTGGAATGCCAAAAGACTGTGCGAGCAAGCTGTTCAATCACCAGGGGATATTGCTGGAAAGAGAACCAAAACGGAGTCTGCACACACAAACCCGTCCCATCTGCCACTGGCATCTTCTCCAAATGCATGCTTGATGACTTTTTCTGAAAAACAAAAATTGTCGAAACGGCAACCAAACAGCTTTCTGATATTACACTTTAGCTTAAAATATGTTCTTTGATGCTTGAAAGTAGCTTAAGGTGATGCTGTAAACAAACCACCTTTAGAGGCCATTTTTCCCCACAAAGCGGGGGTTGGCCTTTTTCTGGTACCATGGTTGTTGTTGTTTTTGGGTCCCCTTTTTGAAGCAATGTTTTGCGGCCGGATGCCCTTCCTGCCGCCAACCCTTTTTGTCGCCTTTTACGACAAACAGGGAATTACCAGTGAACTGGTACTCAATTTGCCGACCTCGGAAGGATGACAGGCTGAGTCAACCCCCCTTGCGTTAATTCAGCGATCGACCGGGATTCGAACCCAGGATCTAGGATCCTAAGCCGGCACCCTAGCCGCTAAGCCAACACCAGGGTTTACGTGATGCTGTGAATACCTTTAATTACCCTGAAGCTAATTGTCGGTGTTTGTCTTCTGTGTTTTAATTGCACCGTTTTAAATTGCTGTATCAATTTTTTGGTAATAGATATTGACTTTTTTTTTCCGATAATTTTTTTTCCCCCCAATATGTTTGAGGTGGCCACATGGTGTATCACTCTGTTAAACATGCCACCAATAGCTCTTTATATCAGTCTTGACTTCAGCCATGTACAGAAGGCACTGTGACAATTTTTACGATGTAGTTCTTGGGGCAATGCCGTCTCAGCATTTATCTGTCTGTCCAGTGTATATGTCCCTTCTGCCGGAATTTTGCTGGGTTTAGGCTACCAGTGAGCTTCCCACTGGGAGCCTATTCTTGTAAGGATTATTCTCACACAATTTGTGAAGACTATTCCGAGAAAACCGTTACAGCTAGCTATACGAAACTAACTCATTTATACATGCCAATGTAACTTGGTGCATCATGAATTTTGACTTGCATTGGCCGCCATTGCTTATGATTAATGAAATGAATGAATGATCGTTTTTTTTTTTTTTTGTTTTTTTTTTTTTTTGTTGTTGTTGTATACAAGATCGAGGCTCGTGAAAGAGCGAACATTAATCACACAGAAAGACAAACAGACACACAAAACAAGTAACATCGGGAGCGGTAGACAAGATGGGGAGAGAGGGGGAAGGACACAAACACAACATTTGAGAGCAGGGACCGAGAGACATGGAGACATGGAGACATCGAGAGAACTGTGGGAGGGAGAGGGCTTTGGGGGGAAGGCATGGGAAGGGGGGGTGGGTGGGAGAGGTATAAAACATATGGACACTGCCAAGACTTCCAGGAAAGAAGTTGGAATTTCAAACAAGGTGGATCTGGGGTGAATTAGTGGGGGTAGAAAAGATCAAGGTTTTGGATGGGGGAAGATAAGAGATGGTGGTGAACAGCTGTTTTGAAGACCTGGAGGGAGGAGTGTGATTGAAGTGAGTGTGGGAGTTTGTTCCAGAGGCGGGAGAAAAGAGGAATGAAAGAGTGAAGGTGAGCAGAGAGCCGAGATTTCGGCAGTTTAACCATCAGAGGGTGGCTGGCAGATCTTGCGCGACCTGTAGGAATATTTGGGGGACAGAGCACAGAGAGAGCTGGGGGAGCAAGGCCGGAGAGGAGTCGGTAGAAGACAGAAAGACCACCGACCTGCCTGCGGTGAGTGAGTGAAAGGCCCTCAGAGATAGCTTCATCGCGGGAGATTCCAATGATTCTGAAAGCTTTGGATTCAACAGCGTGAAGCCGAGCCAGGTGTGAGGCAGGAGCACCAGCCCATAGGGGAGAACAGTATTCCATTGAGCTGCGGATGAAAGCCTTGTATGTGGTGAGGAGCTCAGGTGTGCCTAGGAAGGACTTCGCACGACGGAGGATGCCCAGTCGGCGACTGGCTTTGGAGGCCAGCTTGGAAATGTGGTTTTCCCAAGAAAGATCATGGCAGATGGTGAGACCCAAAATCTTGAGCGACAGAACTTCTTGGAGAGGATTGTTGAGAAAGTAGATGGGAGGGTTGTCCAGTCGATCTTTTCGGAGAGACATAGTAAGAGTGTGAGATTTGTCAGGATTGAAAGACATGTTCCACATGTTTGACCAGTCTGTGATTTTGTCCAGGTCTTCAGAGAGTGAGGAGGCTGCAGACTGCCGATCTGAGGGAAGAAGAATGGAGCGGCAGAGAGTGGAGTCATCAGCAAAGAGATACAGAGGATTTTCCAGAGAGTCGGAGAGATCATTGATAAAGACCAGAAAAAGCACAGGGCCCAGCACACTGCCTTGGGGAACTCCAGCCTGAACGGGAAGGGGAGATGAGAGAAATCCATTCAGGGCCACACGTTGACTACGACCAGAGAGGAAGTCCGCAAGCCATGCATGGAGATTTCCATGGATACCATAGGAGGAGAGTTTGGTGAGCAGAGCTGGGTGCCAGACCGTATCGAAGGCACGTGATATGTCAAGGGAGACGGCTCTGATTTCCTGTTTGGCATTGAGCACCTCCATCCATTGTTGAGACAGCAGAAGCAGCATGTCCAGAGTAGAGTGACCTGGTCTGAAACCAAATTGATGATCAGAGATCAAGCCATTGGAGAAGAGGAAAGATTTCATATCCGAAGCAATGATGGATTCCATGACTTTGCTGATAATTGGGAGCAGGCTGATTGGTCTGTAGTTGCAAGGATCTGTTTTTGCAGCTTTTTTGTGTAAAGCGGTAATGTTTGCTGATTTCCAGGATGCTGGCAGATGACCTTGAGCAAAAGATAGGGTGAAAAGAACAGAGAGAGGGTGAGATAGAGCGGCAGAGCAGGATTTTAGGACCCGTGGGCTGATGCCATCTGGTCCAGTTGCAGAATCAGAGTCGAGGTTTGACAAAAACTCCTCCACCTTGTCAGGAGAGAAGGTCACAGAGTCCAGGAGCAGTTTGGTTCGACTGGGAAAGGTGGGAACAGAGAGAGATGGGTTTGGGACTAAGGATTTTGAGGCAAACACAGAGTTGAGGCATTCGGCTTTGTCACGTGCGATGTCAACTGTGTGGCCATTTGAGGTAAGGGAGGGGATGGAGGGAGAACAAACACCAGAAACGCATTTGACCAGACGCCACCAGGATTTGGAGGAAGGAGACAGGTTTGAGAGTTCATTCTTGAGTGAGAGATAGTGCTTCCTGGCACTCCTGAGGGTAGACACACACTTGTTCCGAGCTTGGTGGAAGGAACTGAGATTTCCTTCAGTTGGATTAGCCTTCCAAGAGGCAAAGGCAAGTTGTTTCAGGGCAACTGCCTCACCACAAGATTCAGTGTACCATGGACGGGAGGAAGGGTAAGACAACTGAAGGCGAGATGGGATAAATCTGTGCATGAGAGAGATCAGTTTGCTTTGGAAGAATTCCCAGGAAGAATTGATGTCAGAGGCAGTGGAGATGGGAGACCAATCCAGACGATTGATGGCTGCTTGAAGACCGTCCCAGTCGGCCTGAGTGAAATGCTAGACTCGTCGACGCTGAGGAGGCTCTCTGAGAATGGCCAGAGAGATGTCCACTTTGACAAGCACATGATCAGAAGAACCGATTGGAGCAGAAGAAGAGCAGCAGACATTAGCAGGGAAGTTTAAGGCCATTTTTCCCCACTAGAGCAGTTATGTCAAACTTTAAACATATTCTCCAGAACCACTGAATAGATCAACACAATTTTTTTTTTTCAAATATGACAGCCTAGCTGTGGGGATAAATTTGCCAAAAAAAATCGATGTCACGTGGTTTGGCGGCCATATTGGATTTAAAAATCTATTTCTCCGAAACCGCTTCACCGATCGATTATGAAACTTGCAACGCATGTTTACATTCCTATGGGGGAAAATATTTTTAAAGTATGACGTCAGTCATCTACCGTGTGTGTGTGTGTGTGTGTGTGTGTGTGTGTGTGTGTGTGTGTGTCCCTTCATAAGGGTCGGTTTTAAAGGCTTTGAGGGGGGATTTAATGGGCAATCTATCAACATGACTGTGTCCACCGGTTAAAAGACTTTGAGGACCCAATGGACCCAAAATACCCTGCAGACTGTTGACCCCCAAGGACTTTGAAGATCCAAAATACCAAAGACCCAAAATATCCCAATGGACCCTGAAGACCCTAAAGCCCCAAACAACCCCAAGGACCCAAAATACCCCAAAGACCCTTAAATACCCTGAATACCCCAAAGACCACAAAAACTCTGAAGAATGTTAAAGACCATGAAGACCCAAAAATGCCCCAAATATCGAAAAGACCCTGAAGACAAAGGACCCAAAGAACCTTAAAGAGCTCAAAGACCCAAAAGATCCCTTTTGCTGAAAGGATCAAAGACCCAAAAAACCCCGAAGACCGAAAAGATCGAACACCCAAAATACTCCGTAGACCCTTAAAATCCCCGAAGACCGAAACAATCCAAAAGACTGAAAATACCCCGAAGCTCCTTTAAGATCCTGAGGACCCAGTGGACCCCCAAAGACCCAAAATTACCCCCAAGACTCAATATACCCCGAAGACCCTTAAATACCCCAAAGATCTCGATCGAGGACCCAAAATAACTACGAACTTTAACTAATTTATTAGTTTTCAAGAACTACTGAATGGATCAATATGAAATTTCCTATTTATGATCAACTCCCCATGAGGAAAATGTTTCTGAACTGACCATCAGTCACGTGGTATGGTGGCCATGATGGATTCAATGAAAAAAAAAAAAACATTTGAAAATCTATATCTCCAGAACCGTTTAACCAATGCAAGCCAAAATTTACAGATATGAACGACTCCACAAATGATGAAAATTTATTGAAAATGATATCAGTCACGTAGTATGGCAGCCATTATACCCGGAATCCTATGTGGAAGTATTTTGAGTCGTCCTATATTTATTGCAAATAATTGGAAAACACTTTAATACTGTGGATGAATGTTTTTGTTTTTTTTCTCCCCTGTTCAAATTGTACTTGAGACAATATGGCGAGACAGAATACACACAATCTTTTGTTCTTAACTGAAAACCGTACTGTTTCTTGTCCGAAGGACAAGTTCATAGTTTATAGTGTACAAGAATGCACACTCTGCCATCCTGGTGTCATAAACTCACCCTCCCATTGACTTTTGGGTGCTGGGAAATGACTCCGCATATGGTTCTCATTATTTTAAATATGCTTTCTTATCTCAACTGGTGTTGGCTTAGCGGTTAGGGTGCTGGCTTGGGATCCAAGGATCTTGGGTTCCAATCCCTGTCGATCGCTGAATTAACGCCAGGGGGGGGGGGGGGGGGGTTGACTCAGCCTGTCATCCTTCCGAGGTCGGCAAATTGAGTACCAGCTTGCTGGGATGAATGATCACGGTGTGTACCCCCATTTAGAATAGGTACATCGTATCCCTGCGCATCGTAAGAGCGTGACCAAGGGTTGGCGTCAGGAATGGCATCCGGCCATAAAAACATTGCCTCAAACAGGGAACCATGATTGTCATGGGGTCTGCAAGGCTAACCCCTGCTCTCGTGGGGAAAATGGCCTTAAAACGAGCATTCATTCATCTCAACTGTTTCTCTCTAGCACATTCATTTTCCTTGGTTGTCTAACTTGTTTTTCCAACATTCCTGGAAATAATTTTCTCCCTTGTGCTATTTGATGAGAACTCTACATCTGTGTAACAATGTCCTCCCCCTCCCACCACCCTTTTGAATTCAATATATCTGCCGAAGTGTCCGAGGGCCAGACAGAAGTGTATTCATGTGATTGAGCGTGTCGCGCACTCCCTCAGTGCACGTAACTATTTCCTTTTGATGCCGTCAACTCTGTAGACAAATTGTACTCTGCACCTAATTGAAGTGTTTATTCTTCGATGCCGATTTTATCATTGCTCGCAGTTCTAGTTCCTTTTAAAATTCGTTTTCTCTGCAACCGTTGGTCCGATTGACAATTTTCACCGTCGTGCCTCCTGTATAATTTAAAAAGAGAAGAAATTGACGTCATGCTTCACGTGTTATGGGCGCCATCTTGGAAAAAAAGATGAAAAACTTTGCGCCTCCACATCTCCGAAACCTCTGCATGGAAAAATTTGAAAGATGGCTCATTGTAAAGTACTCCCCATGGGGAATAGTAATTTCATGAACCTGAGTTGTTAAATGTTGTTGCTTGCGGTGGAGATAGAGGGGACAATGGTGTGGAGTTATTGAGGGGTTCCATCAAATAACAGTTCCATCTAAATTTTAATTTCACCTTCAATGAAATATATTTCCTGTGTTTTTCACCCAGAGCATTCAGGGTGTCAAAAGATGCACAAGATACCATTACACGATAAGTTTAGCAGAAAGATTTGAGGTGCATGCACAAGATGGCTGACAAGGAACCATCAGGGTGCTACGTATTTGGTATTCGTCCTCGCACCCCCAGCATCCCGTGGCCCATCTCATACTAGTCCAGTCAGTGCGGAATGGCGGCTGGGTGATTTACCCGCTGCTGCGTAATAACGAAAATGGTATTTCTTGTTTTGTCACCCTCCTGTCATTTATTTATTCATTGTGTGTGTGTGTGTGTGTGTGTGTGTGTGTGTGTGTGTGTGTGTGTGTGTGTGTGACATTAAAGTTTGTGTAAATAAGGACTGTGTACAAAAGCCAGGGTTAGCATAGTACAGAAATTGCATAATTGTGTAGTATTGCTTCTTTTTGTTATCCTTCCCCCTGTTGTGGTGGGTAATACACTACAAATCAACTTGGTATTGGAGTGATTAAGGAAAAATTGATTTTGTAAGTTTGCTAGAGTGGGCAGCCATGAATCAAACCCACATTAACCAATGGAGAAAGGAAAAAATCTCTGTAGTCAACCAAACAGCCATCTGCATGCATCCTTTATGGTATTTGTGTAATCTGCGCTTGAATTGGCTTCCACACACCGACGAGGCTTTCGACGATAATTGAATCTGACCTTTTTCTTCAGTGGTTTGTGGTACAGTAATCTGTTTGCTGTGCCAATACCCACTGGGTATGTATTATTGCCATTTACTTTTGTCTTTGATGTGGATATTTTAACGAGCTGAATCTGTATATTTTGTCATTGAACTAACCAGTTTGTGTGGTCAGCAGCAAATCTTTGATGTAGCTTTTCTTGTGCTTGTGAAGTCGAATTGCAAAACTTTCACGAGCAAACACTGATTTGACCACTGTCAAAATAAAAAGACTATGGACCAATGTCTCCTGCGTTTTTGTTAGAATGGGCTGTGGTGAGGTATGTTCATGCAAAGTTTTGCATGGATTTGTTGAGCTGTAAAGGAGTCAGGCCAGAAACTTTAATTTTGACCTCTGACCCCTCTGTTGAATCAAAAAAAAAAACACCAACCCAATGTTTAATGGTGGAATCAGGTATTTTTGCCAATTATAATTTATGAAGTTTTGGCTTGTTGAAGGGCTGGACGAGAGCATGGGGGAGCGGAGTGATGCACTATTGGCTGGGTGGAGGGCCGAGAGTGAACAAGCTGGATACAAGCTTAACACTGCAACAACAGGAAGGGAAAAGCCAGGGATGAAAACGAGTAATGGGCAGAGAATAGAGTGAGTGATTTATTCATGGAAAAAAAAAAAAAAAACGGAAAACTATCTTTCACTTGAAGAGGGGCAGAGTATTTATTGCGTCTGTACCCATCTATCTCCCCCTGCCCAGAAACTTTCACTAGTGTATCCAATATGTTCAGCGTGTCTTGAACAAAGCTGAAACAGCACTTGCAGAAAAAAGGAAGAATGTCAGCAAAAAGTAAATCCTGATTTGGGTGTTGTGTTCCCAGGGCATGGGCAATATTCCACAATTGATATTTGCCTCACTTAGTCGACTACAATTTGAGGGAGTAAATAAAGTGGATCCTACTTGTGCTTGATTGTTGCAACGGACCAATGGTGGATTGAAAGAGATAGCTGGAACAAGGGAGACATCACACTGGGAATACATACATAAACTGTTCTTCCAAAACATGCCCCCATACCCCAACCCTTACACAATGGGCAAAGGTCTACCTTTACACACACTATAAATAACTATCTGGGTATTGCTGTGGTGTACATGAGGTGAGCAATCACAGATTGCAGACCCTCCCCAGGACGTGTTTTCAGTGGTTTTGAGGCTTTTGTGTTAAAACATGGTGGCCGAACCATGACCGCTTTTTTTTTTCTTCTTTTTTTCCTCAACCATTTTATCCCCAGATGATGCTCAATAAATTATTTTGATTGAAGTTTTGTACTTGCCAAATTATGATGTAATGGAGGCACCTATGACATTAACATATTGTCATGTGATTCCCCTCGGTGAAGACTGGGAAATCACGGACAGCAATCGAGCGTTATTTGAGGCGACGATCAAATACGGACTTCGCTGTATATGCACGGGAGGAAGGGAGAGGAAGAAGAAGCGGAAAGCTTTCACCTGACACGATCACGCCGGGCAGTCTTCAAAGCCTGCAGGAAATAAACTCAAACGGGAATCCGGGTTAAAATGTACAGTGAAAATAAATAAGGCTTTATTGCCACGGATGCCAATAACAATGAAACGCGCCGGTAACTAAAACCCCCTTAAATTGGAGTACTCCGACAGACAGAACACAAATACAAGACGAAGGATGAAGGGACGGGATGAAAGGGATTATTTTTATGGGTACTCAGCTCGGTCTGGCTTGATTGTCTGGCCGACGATCCCTCGCCTCTCGCCCTACGCGGAGAAGTGGGAATTTGCAGACTAATGGTGCAGCCTTGCATGCGCGCGCTCCGCCACTCGACGCACCGGCCTCCGTCAAGCCCAACGCACCGCAGTCCGGCAGCCTTCCTTCTGTGGTGTGATGGTGGAACGTTTGTTGGAATGTCCCAGGCGTGACGATCGCGATCCACTCAGCACTGAGACCGATGAGCGAGATAACCAATCTCAGCAGGAGAACACAGAGCGCAGGGAGCAATCCTTGCCAAAAACCCAGGAGCAGAGAGAGAAAATGTCGGACGCACTCACTTTTT